>NC_080540.1:125814419-126111919 GCF_028640845.1 Ahaetulla prasina
AAACTGCAGTCAATTCTTTCTTGAATGCTTCTTTTGGATTAACACATGCAAAATAAGGAGAAGGGAAAATACATTTGCTAAAAGTCAAAAAAGCCCAGATCCATCAAAATGGTTGAAAGACAGAAAGGCTGATTGGTGCTCTGGGGGGGAAAAAAAGGACACTTGTCCTTAAAAAAAAAACAGTTTTAAAAACATAAGAGTAAATATTGTTTGTGTTTTTATAGACGATAGATGATAGATAGATAGATAGATAGATAGATAGATAGATAGATAGATAGATAGAGATATAAAGATAGAGATGGAAATAGAGAGAGATAGCAAGAGATGGAGAGAGATAGAGAGATAATCCTTTACTTAACCAATTTCTTTCTAAAAGCAGGCTGTGGAAAATTGCCACTTTCATGAAACAAATGAATAAAAACAAATATACAGACCTAATACTTTGTAAATTGGATTTAAACTAATTTTCCTGGGTATTTATGTTAATTATATACCTTATGAGCAGCTGAGGTCAAAAATGGTAGAGACAGCAGGGATGAGTGACAAGGCTGGGCAGAACAGAACCTTTGAGTTAATCCTGGTCTGAACAAGGTGGAAATGCCCTTCAGGAGGCAGGAGATGGAAGCATCTTTTTCTCACTGCCCTCTGCATGTGTTGGAGTATTTTGAGCAGAGGAGGGATTGTTTTTTCCCCTGTTGCTGTCTGGGGAAAATCTGGCTGACAAGTGCTAGTTAAATGACAAGTGTGGGGAAATTGGTAAATATCACAGGGAAAACAGAGGTGCAGGAGGACAAGAAAAGTCACTCCTTGCTTTTTCCTGGTTGGGCTGAGACCTCAAAGGCATATCATCTCATTTTTGGTGTGTAACCTGCTTCACCTTGAAATGTTTCTCATCTGCAAAAATGTCACAAATAGTCCCATTTCAAGTGCAAAACCTCTGTTCCAATGTGAAACAAACCACAGCAAGCATTTTGTAAATGTTCAAACAGGTCCTTCAGTTTAAATGGGAGAGAATGCTTTATGAATAAACACCCTAGGAAGGAAAGAATGGAAGAGAAATAAACATTGCCCCTGCCAATCTACAAATGAGTTTAGCGGAATATCATTTTATTTTTTAAAAAATAATTTTATGAAAGTTCACAAATAAAAAGATACAAAAACTAATACAAACTAGGAAAAATAGGAAAAGTAAAGAAAATAATAGAATAGAATAGAATAGAATAGAATAGAATAGAATAGAATAGAACAGATTTTTTTATTGGCCAAGTGTGAGTGGACACACAAGGAATTTGTCTTGATGCATACGTTCTCGGAGTACATAAAAGAGAAGATACGTTCATCAAGAATCATAAGGTGCAACACTTAATGATAGTCATAGGGTACAAATACGCAATCAGGAAACAATATCAATATAAATCATAAGGATACAAGCAACAAAGTTACAGTCATACAGCCATAAATGGAAGGAGATGGGTGATGGGAGCGATGAGAAGATTAATAGTAGTGCAGACTTAGTAAATAGTTTGACGGTGTTGAGGGAATTATTTGTTTAGCAGAATGATGGTGTTCAGGAAGAAACTGTTCTTGTGTCTAATTGTTCTGGTGTGCAGTGCTCTGTAGCGTCGTTTTGAGGGTAGGAGTTGAAACAGTTTATGTCCAGGATGTGAGGGGTCTGGAAAAAAAAAGAGGAAGAAAAGTGAAATTTTAGAACATACATCATAGAAGGGAAAGGAACAAAAAACTTATTCGTTCTTTACTGTCCTTCTAATGTCAAATACAGTGCTTCATGCTTCTTTTTATTTTCTTTTTAAACATGGAGAGAAAAATAGAGTTCTGTCTTAATTGCTGCTATTTTAGGTATTAGTAATAGAGTTGGTGCTTTGCCCGGTAATGTTTTATCAGGGAGATTTTGCTGCCAAAGATCCTGAGTAGCAAAATGATGACATATTTACCGCGGATGATACAAAGCCATAGCAGTCAGAAGGTAATTGCACATTGGCCCTTCAGATGTTGTCAATCTCTAATTCTTATGATTCAAGTCAGCAGTGCCAATGTTACGGTTTATGGTAACTGAAGTCTAGCAACATCTGAAGCTGGATTATCACCTAGTCAGGCTGAAATGGAGAATTTGGGTATAGACCAATAATGATCCAAGCCAGGATAAACCAGATGGTCATTTTGGCTTTTTAGGACAATAATTTTAAGACAATTTAAAAGAAAAGCCAGGAAAGAATAAAATGGGACACTTACAAGCTCTTGTTATTCCACCAAAGTTTATATTACAGATGATGATGAAGGTTTTCTGAGTTGCCACAGGATCAGTGGTGGAACTCAGCCAGTTCGCACCTCTTCAGGAGAACCGGTTGTTAACTTTCTGAGCAGTTTGGTGAACTAGTTATTGGAAGAAATCATTAGGGCAGAGAACCGGTTGTGAAATTATTTGAATCCCACCACTGTACAGGATTATTTCTGTAGCGGCAAAATACCAATATAGCTTCCACATAGGAAGATGTATCACCTATACAATACTGGTACTTAATGCAAAAACTCTTGTTAACAAAGAAGAATTCTAGGTTTGGCAGTCTAATTTCCTGAAATCATAGATTCCTTTATAAAAGAACACCACTACTTCACACTAGTTACAATTGCTTTTATTCAGTCCTGATTTTGGTTTTTTATGCATTCAGAATCTGAAAAAAAAGCAAGAAAAAAGTGTTTGCATGGTAGGTCCTTGTTAACATTTAGGCAAATACTTATCAAGAGCATGCTGAGGATTTTGGACAATATCTGCACGATAAAATCGCTCAGATCCGGGATGGTCTGGACTTGGATTGGGTAGATTCGGGCGGGATGACAGAGGTAGGTCTTGAGGATGTTATCTGGGAAGAGTTCGATACTGTGGCTCCTGAGGACATGGACAGGATACTGGGGAGGCTGAATGCGACCACATGTTTATTGGACCCTTGTCCCTCCTGGCTGGTACTGCCCACCCAGGAGGTTACACGAGGCTGACTTCAGGGAATTGTCAACGCTTCTTTGATGGAGGGTGTTTTCCCTACCACCTTGAAAGAGGCAGTGGTAAGGCCCTCCCTGATCCAGCTGTGTTAGTCAACTATCGTCCCGTCTCCAACCTTCGTTTTGTGGCGAAGGTTGTTGAGAGTGTGGTGCTGTGACAGCTCCCCCAGTACCTGGATGAAACTGTCTATCTTGACCCGTCCCAGTCTGGCTTCTGACCTGGGTACAGCACGGAGACGGCATTGGTCGCGTTGGTAGATGATCTCTGGAGGGCTCGGGACATGGGTTGTTCCTCTGCCCTGGTCCTATTAGATCTCTCAGTGGCTTTTGATATCATCGACCATGGTATCTTGCTGCGACGGCTGGAGGGTTTAGGAGTGGGAGGCACCGTTTTCCGGTGGTTCTCCTCCTATCTTTCTGACCAATCGCAGACGGTGTTGGCAGGAGGGCAGAGATCAGCCGCGAGGCGCCTCATGTGTGGGGTGCCAGAGGGGTCAGTTCTCTCGCCTCTTCTGTTCAACATCTACATGAAGCCGCTAGGTGAGATCATCCGTAGCTTTGGAGTGCGATGTCATCTGTACGCTGATGATACTCAACTGTACATTTCCACCCCTAACCACCCCAATGAGGCCATTGAAGTGATGTCCCAGTGTTTGGAGGCCGTGTGGGTCTGGATAGGGAAGAACAGGCTTCAACTCAACCCTTCCAAGACTGAGTGGTTGTGGATGCTGGCATCCCAGTACAGCCAGCTGACTCCATTGCTGACTGTTGGGGGCGAGTCATTGGCCCCCGTGGACAGGGTTCGCAATTTAGGCGTTCTTCTGGATATACGGCTGTCCTTAGAAGAGCATATGACGGCTGTCGCCAGGGGAGCTTTTTATCAGGTTCGCCTGATACGCCAGTTGCGTCCCTTCCTAGACCGGGTTTCCCTATGCACGGTCACTCACGCCCTCGTCACTTTCCGCCTGAACTATTCAACGCTCTCTACATGGGGATCCCCATGTAGGCTCCAACTGGTCCAGAACGCGGCTGCGCGGGTAATATAGGGAGTATCTTGAGGCTCCCATGTGACACCTCTCCTGCATGGTCTGCACTGGCTCCCGGTGATGTTCCGGGTGCAATTCAAGGTGTTGGTCACCACCTTTAAAGCGCTCCATGGCATAGGACTGGGTTATTTACGGGACTGCCTGCTGCTACCAATAGCCTCCCATCGACCCGTGCGCTCCCATAGGAAGCGTCTCCTCAGGGTGCCGTCAGTCAAATAATGTCGACTGGCAACTCCCAGGGGGAAGGCCTTCTCTGTGGGGGCTCCTGCCCTCTGGAATGAGCTGCCTCCGGGGATACGTCAACTCCCTGACCTCTGGACCTTTTGATGCGAGCTAAAGACCTTTTTGTTTTATCGCACAGGGCTGGCTTAATGTAGTTTTAATATGGGTTTTTATTTTTTTATTTTCTTTTTAAATTTACATTTATATCCCGCCCTTCTCTGAAGACTCAGGGCGGCTTACATTGTGTAAAAAATTATAGTTTTAGTCTATTCTTGGCCTAATCGAATTAGCTTTTTAAAATGTTTTTTAATTTTTGTGGAATCTGTTTTTTATTTGGCTGTAAACCGCCCTGAGTCCTTCGGGAGAAGGGCGGTATATAAATTAAATCAATCAATCAATCATGAAATTTGTATTTCTATGGTTAAACAATCTAGGACACAAGCCAACTTCTCTTTATGCATTCTTTGCTTCTCTGTGCAGTACCATCTGTCAACCTTAGGATGGTAGCAAATGTGTAGAACAGAATACCCATCCGTGAAGAATAGATAGAAACAAAGCAAAAATAATTGTTTTTGCTTCAGCACTGTGTTTCCAAGCAATATTGGCACCTTAAATAACTTACAGCAGTTTTTAAAGACTTTTATAATCCATAAAAGGATAACACAGTGGCTATCCAAAAAGTGTCAAGAAAGTTCATCTTCTAAAGTTTTATTAGGCAACACTTCTCTTATGTTGCTTGTTTGAAGCAGTCAGCTTCCACGAACAACTTTAATAGGCAGCAACAGTTTTCATAGGCTTTCAAACCATTCGTTAACATTGGGTGATGGTTCCAGCTATTTTGCCTTAAATGGTAGATCTGTCGATTCCAAACTTACAAAGTCCAGCCATTTAGAAAGCTATGGAAGGTATTTTAAGTGGCTTCCCTTAATAATGTATTTGAATAATCTAAATGTAAAATTGCCAGCATGGAGATTAATTATAACTGCCACTATTTGCTGACGAAGCAGCCAAAAGGGGAATTTTATCATGACTAAAATTGATTTAGTATACACATGTGTCTTTTATCCTCATCCTCAACTTATAACCATTCATTTAGTGACTGTTTGAAGTTATGCTGAAAAAAGTTACTTATGTCTGGTCCTCACACTTACAACCATTGCAGCATCCCCACAGTCACATGATCAACATTTGGGCATTTGGTAATTGGCATGCATTTATGACAACTGGAGGGTCCAGGGTCATGTGATCACCATTTGCAACCTTGGCTTCCAACAAGCATAACAACCATTGCACCTAACAACTGGAATGATTCACTTAAGAACCATGGCAAAAAAAAAAGGTTATAGAATGGGGTTTGATTCACTTAACAACCAGTTTGCTTAGCAGTGGAAATTCTGGTCCTACTTGTAGTTGTAAGTCGAGGACTATATTAGCTGTTTTTTTTTCATGCAACAGTCAGAGCTGAAGAAGCTTCTTGGATGACAAGCGAAACAGCTTCAAAGAAAAACCAAGAAGTCCAGTTGCCTCTTGAAAAAGCACTTTTGGGACAACCATGACCTGGATGACTGAGAATTGCCATAGACATTTCATGCAACACTTTAACTTCACTGAAGGCATTTAGAGGGGAAAGTAGAGTTATGTTTGCTGCCCCAGTGACTGATCTCACATTGGAGGTGAAGGTATGGATAGAGTCTTTAGGTATAGCAGTGTGAAGTCTCTATGCACATTACAAGGAACTCTGCCTTTTGCAAAATGCTGGGGTGTTTGAAAAGAGCTCCTACATATAGAGAATTACTGTGCCTTCAATTGATTGGCAGGATTGACACATCAAAGCCCAAATTAAACAAATGACAGGATGACAAGATGTGATACAGATCCAACCACTGTTATTTCTAAATCATTGTTAGTAGAGTTATATGCATTCAGACAATTGTGGTTTAGTTAGTAAACCACGATATATTGCAATAGGAGAGCGATATCGCTGAGACAAGGAGCAAGAATAGTTAGGATGATTTTTGTTGCTCATTCTCTATGTCAATATATGAAAAGGGCTTCCATGATTCCATAAAATGTTTGGATATCTTGAGATAAAACATTGTTTTGTTATGTTGTCAAGAAAGAAAGATAGTGGATTTGGTAAACATCATGCTTGGATGAAGACAGTCAAAATATTTACAGAGTAATCAATGGAGGCACCTCATTTACTTATGAAATTTGCTTTGTCACTTAATGCTTTTATCAAGATACCCATTACTTTTCCAACTTCTTTGTAATGCTGTACCTGTATGTACCAGAATGGTATATATATACAGTCCACTTTTCCTTATGCTCTTAAAGGACTTAAGAGAAGATCAATAGGATATATTATTCTGCCATACATACAGTACACCCCTTCCTGCATCACCATTAAGCACCAGGATGTGGACAGCTCCTAAAGTTAAAGTGCTCTGTAGTTACCTAAATTCACTGTGAGTTACATTCCTGGTCGAAGTTTTGAACCCCATAGAATAATATGTGGATTTGTTGGGTATTATTCATGCAAATAAGACAAAGTTACAAAAGTTATCATTCCTAACCCCATCGCCACAGGTAGCAACTAGTTTGGTACTATGGATTGTTTTAAGTATTTTTCTTGATAACACAAATAGCATTATGACTGCCCCGTCTTTGCAGGTCCTTTTAAAACCATTCTGTTCTTCCAGGCATGTGGAATGGAGTATTTGGAGAGTTGAAGTCCATATATCTTAAATTTGCTAAAATTGAGAAACTCTTTTACATGATGACAGCTATGACTTAAATAGAAGGGTAGAAAACATCCTATAGATCAGTGGTCACCAACTGGTGGTCCGTAGACTACCGGTGGTCCATGAGTAAATTTTGGTAGTCCACAGAAAACTTATTTTCATTTTTTATATTGCACTAAATACTATTTATCTTTTTTAAAAATCCATATTACTGGTCCACGGGATTTAAAATTATGAATTTAGTGGTCCTTGAGGTCTGAAAGGTTGGTGACCCCTGCTATAGATGGTCTCAAAGAGGGTTTAATTAGTCCTTAGTGGTCTCTGAAGTTGGTGATTTTCTTGCAGATGTTTCATTACCAAAAAGTTGACTTTGTATATAATATACAAATGGATAAAGACTATTGCTTAACACAGTGTAAGCCGCCCTGAGTCTTCGGAGAAGGGCGGGATATAAATGCAAATAAAAAAACAAAAAAACAAAAAAAACAAAAACAAAAAACTAGGTAACATCATACACTGATGAAGTTACCTAGTTTGATAATGAAATATCTGCAAGAAAACCACCAAACTTTGAGATCAGCAGGGACCACATAGTTTAACCCTAAGCTATAAGCATTCTATCAGGGTTTAATAAATTCTTAGTCCTGACAGTTAAATGGAAGTTCCCTATTCAGATTAGTATGCTATTTTTAACCAGGATCATTTACCTTCAGTTCCTGTGAATAGATATCCCAGAAACATTATGTTCAATACTTTAAGCTTTCTAAATAATACTATATTAATATTGTATAATCATATTACATAAACTTCACTTTGAAATAAAATTATCAAGATTTATAACAATATAATAAAAAGGAAAAAAGGAATCATGAACAGGGTAGGAAAACTCAACACAATGAAAAATGAAATGAATGGACTACATATTGATATTTTAGGAATCAGCAAATTGAAAAGACTGGAATTGAAAACTTTCAGTTCAAAGATGGTACTTTTTCCTATGTAGAACATGAAAACCAAAGAAGGAATAGTTTTGCTTTCATAGTCAGGAAGAATATAGCACAGACATTACTTGGCTATAATGAAGTCAGTGGACTGAATAATATCAATTAAACATGTGGACATCCTTTTAAGATGACAGTTATCCAAGTTTATATTCCAAACACTGGTGCAGAAAAGGAGGCGGTGAACAGTCAAGTTCAATCTGAAACTGAGAGACTATACAAGCAAAATGTCTTGCTTGTGGCCAGAGAATTGGATGCCAAAGTTATATATAGCATTGAATAAACATAATTGCATTATATGGCCTAGGAACCAGAAGGAACCAGAAGAATCACATATCAGTTACTGCTGATGATTTCCTCATTAATAATTCTTTCTTCAAACAATCAAAATGCTGTTTATAGGCACGAAAATCACCACAAAGAACATACATAAATCAAATTAACTCTGTTATTCGTTTAAGGAGGTAGAAAATTCTGTTATAGCTGATCTATATAGCTAAGCAGAGATGGCTAGGGACTAATTGTGAAACAAATCTTGAACTGCTTGTGTGCATGTTCTAAGTCCAACTAGTTTCATGTCAGGATCTTGAGCATATACTCACCATTTAATTTACATGTAATTTACAACTTCTTCACTGCAAAAACGTATGGACTACAAATCTTGATCAGGGCAAAGCAATAGATGCAATCTACATAGACTTCTGTAAAGCTTTCGACTCAGTAGTACATGATAAACTTCTCCTAAAACTAAAATCCTACGGCATATCAGGACCCTTCCACAATTGGATAACAGCTTTTCTATCAAACAGACAACAAGTGGTCAAAATTGGCAATGCTCTATCAGATCCTGTTCCTGTTAAAAGTGGAGTTCCCCAAGGCAGCATTCTTGGACCAACACTCTTCATATTATACATTAATGATCTCTGTGACCATATTACAAGTAATTGTGTTCTCTTTGCTGACGATGTTAAACTGTTTAACACCACCAACAATACAGCTATCCTCCAAAAAGACCTTGACTTTTTATCTGAATGGTCAAAAACTTGGCAACTCCAAATCTCAACCAGCAAATGCTCAGTCTTACATATTGGGAAAAAGAACCCCAACCCTAAGTACAAGCTTGATGGACATTACCTTACTGACGACCCCCACCCTGTTAAAGATCTTGGAGTTTTCATATCAAATGATCTAAGTGCCAAAGCCCACTGTAACTACATCACAAAAAAGGCCTTAAAAGTTGAAAACCTAATCTTGCGCAGCTTCTTCTTCAAAAACACTATAGACCAGAGCATATAAAACATTTGCTACCCAATTCTTGAATACAGCTTGACTGTTTGGAACCCATACCACATTTCTGACATCAATACAATTGAACGTGTTCAGAAATATTTTACAAGAAGAGTTCTCCACTCCTCTGAATACAACAAAATACCTTATGCCACCAGACTTGAAATCCTGGGTTTAGAAAATTTAGAACTACGCCACCTTCGACATGACCTGAGTTTAACTCATAGAATCATCTATTACAATGTCCTTCCTATTGAAAACTACTTCGGCTTCAATCACAACAATACACGAGCACACAATAGATTTAAGCTTAATGTGAACTGCTCCAATCTTTTTTTTTTTTTATAAAAAAGTTTTATTTTTACAATCATATCAAATAATTCATCCAATGTACAGTTATATACAATTAGTCGGGCTTGCCCAGTCACCACCCCCCTTTTTAACATTCTTCCCTCTTCTACCTTCTTTTACTTTCCAAACCTTCCTCTCCTTCTCTTATCTACATCCTCTCCTCCCTCCACCCTCCACTCCTTCTCCCTCTTCTACCCCTCTTCCTTCCTCTTCTCCTCTTTCCTACCTCCTCTCTCTTTTCTCCCTCCCCACCGTTCTAAAATGGTAACTGGGCAGACCCGACCCTACATTAATTATATTTATACATCTTCAATAATCCCTGTACATTAACCATCACTCCATCTCTACCAACCCCCAATTCCCTCCCCTTACCCCCACCCCCACCCCGACTTCCCAGAACAAAATGCAGGGTATCAAAACTAACAATCATAATCTAAAATAATTCCTAAATTATAATCTCTAGTCACTCCACACTTAATCACATTCTCAATTCCCCTCTCCTTCAGAAATATATCTAATACAAAATATTTCCTAAATTTACTCATATGCTATTTGATATTTTTTTATCTGATACTTATTTTGAATATAATCAATCCACATTTTCCATTCTAAAATATATTTTTCTTGTGTATAGTCTTTCAAATAAGCAGAGATTTTTGCCATTTCTGCCAGATTTGATACTTTAAGTGTCCATTCTTCAATTGTAGGTAATTCTTCTTTCTTCCAATATTGAGCAATCAAAAGTCTTGCGGCTGTTATTAAGTTCAAAATCAATTTAGTCTCTATAGCTGTACAATCCATAATTATTCCTAGTAGAAAGAACTGCGGAGAATTTACAAACAAAATTTACATTTTGTTCATATTTAAACAAATTCTCATTCAACCTCCATGATCTCCTAGCCTCCTTTTCCCGATCAAATTCAATCCAAACCGGACTATGATTGGATAGAGTTCTTGAACAAATCTTCGTCTTCTTCACTCTAGAATACAAATCATTAGAAATCAAAATAAAATCAATCCTCGAAAATGATTGATGCCTGTCAGAAAAGAAGGTAAAATCCCTCTCTTCTGTGTTATGTTCTCTCCAAATATCTCTTAATTCCAAGTCCTCCATCATTTCAAAAAAAGCCTTTGGTAATTTCGCCCAGCTTGACATTTTCCTTAAACTTTTTTTGTCTTTTTGAGTATCCAACACACCATTCCAATCACCCATTAATATATATGATTTATAATCCCAAAATACTATTCTTTTATGTAAAAACTTGAAAAAATTTTCTTGTTGTTGATTCGGAGCATAAACTCCTATTAATAATATCTTCTTTCCCTCCAACAAAAGTTCAATAGCAATGTATCTTCCTTGCTTATCCACCTCAATTAATTTTGCTGATATATCCTTCTTTATATATATAACTAAACCGTTTTTTTTTCCAAAGAGGAGGCAACAAAATGTACTCCCAGTTTTGAGTTTATCAAATATTTCTGATCTAAAGCTCTAATATGTGTTTCTTGTAAACAGGTAATGTCATTTTTAAATTGTTTCAAATAATGAAATACTTTCCTTCTCTTCTGCGGTGAATTCAAACCATTAACATTCCAAGATAATAGTTTAATTGCCATTATCGGCCAAAGGAAACTTTTGGAACACTAGCCGCAGATCACATTTTGCTTTAGGCCTTGCTCCTCCCACTGTTTCCGTTGTAGTAGTTGCCAGTTGTTGTTGTGCCTTCATCTCTTTTTCCTTGCGTTTAGCAGCAGCTCTTGTCAGCCTTTGTTCTTTTGAATCTGAACCCGTCGTAGGTATTTCCAACACTTGTAATAAATCTTCTTCCATCACAATCTGTTCTTGTACCTGCTTCACTTCTCTTTCCTTCACTTCAGCCTCCCTTCTTCTAGCTTCCAATGGGGGAAGACTTCCAACTTTTAATGCCTCAACATAAAATTCTCTTGCTTTTCCAACTGTATTGAGACGATGTACTTTCCCTGCATAATATACTATTATACCAGTTGGGATATCCCATCTATATTCAATCTGATGTTTTTTAAGTTCATTCACCAGGAAGGCAAATTCCTTCCTAGCCCTTAACATTTTTGGTGGGATTTCCTTTAATATTAAAATATCTTGACCAGCAACCTTAATCTTCTCCCCCTTATATGAGGCTTGCAGAATCTGATTTCTCACTGTTCTGCTTGTAAAATAAATAACAACATCCCTTGGCAACTTTTTGCCTTGCTATCCAAGAATTCACACGATATATTTTATCAATTTGATAAGCCACATCTGCTGGACGAGCTGCTAATATCTCAGCAAATACTTCAGAAAAAATTTCCCTTAAATTCTCTTCTTTATTTTCATTCAAACCACGGATTCTTAGAGCAAATTCCATATTTCTATATTGTATCAAAACTATTTCATCATCTGTTTTTTCCATTTTACTTTGAAATTCATCCATTTTATTTTCTAATTTTGAATTATGTTGTTTAATTTCTTCAACCTCCTCTTCTAATAAAATCACATTTGTTGCCAAACTTTGTACTGCAATTACAAATCCTTCCTTAACTTCTTTATTTCCCACTTGAATTTCTGATATCTGCTCTTTCATTTCAGACATCTCATCAGTTATTACTTTAAATTTTTCTTGCATAAAGTCTTTTAAATTCTCTTGTACTGCCTCTAAGTTCAATGTTCTAGTCTCTGCTGTATGAGCTGGAGGCACCAGCTGATGAAATTCCAGAGCCCTTTGTTACAGTAGACTTTAATTGTTTGGCTGCCATCTTCTATAAAATTATTTATTTCTTTATTTCCAGCTTAATATTCACTTTAAATCTTCTTAAGCTCTGAGAAACACAGTCTTTAAAACAATTTTTTAAAAATCTCCCCTAGATTCTATCAGCAGGCAGCAAAGAGTTAAAAAGTTAAAGTAGCAAATAACATGCAATTTACCAGCAGCAAACGGCGGCCAACGCTAAAAGTATCATTTTCGCTTTCCACTCGTTAGCTTGTTAACAATTCGCCTCCATTTTCTTGCTGTTTTCAAGCTTGTTACAAAGTATCGGGGAATTGGCTTGGCTACTTGCTTAAGGTTCTCCCACTTTCGTTCTGTCCGGTATAATCCTTTATTGTCCAAAATAAATCTCGGTGTTTGGTCGTGGTGATTGGTTCCACCAAAGCAGAAAAATCCTCGGATCTGGAGCACTTCGGGTTGCTGGAGGGAACTTAACCCTTCAAACCCCTTTTTTCTCAGGGGCTTTAGGGAAATTCTACCTCTGCCCTCAGCTCACCATCTCTTCTTCTCCTGAAGAGAGGGTTTTTCGAACCGCTGGACAGCAGATTTAAGCTGTCCTAGCGATTCCACATAATCCAGAGGTTGGTGATCGTAAAGATCACCGCCATCACCTACGGTGCCAAACAGGAAGTCCCTGAACTGCTCCAATCTTGATTGCAGAAAATATGACTTCAGTAACAGAGTTGTTAATGCCTGGAATGCACTACCAGACTGTGTGGTCTCTTCCCAAAATCCCCAAAGCCTTAACCAAAACCACTCTACTATTGACCTCGCCCCATTCCTAGGAGGCATGCAGGTAAGGGGCATGCATAAGAGCGCAAATGTGCCTACTGTTCCTGTCCTATTGTTTCCTTTCATTATATCCAATTAATATAGTCATTACATACTTATACTCATATATATGCTTATATATTGTACAATTATTTCATGCTTATATATACTGTGTGACAAAATAAAATAAATAAAAATAAAATAAAATTTGCAACGAGAAGATGAGGAATTGCTTTGAAGTCCCGGATCTCATTGATAGGGAACTAGAGGAGCCACAGAATGAACTTAAAGAAGGCAAAGCCAAAGATCTTAGGAAGAAACTTAACATAGCTTTTCAGAGAGCTGTCAGAAGAAATATTACGGTATTACAAGGACATCTATAAAGACAAAGATACAAACAAACAAACAAACAAACCTCAAGGAAAATCTTCCAAAAAGTATCCTGTTTCAGAAGGTAGTATAAAACTGGTGTATTAAGGATGGCAATGGACAGATAGTAATTGACTTAAACGATATCAAACAAGGATTGAAGGAGCATACTGAAATTCAGTACAGTAGGGATGTCAACAACCTAGATACTTCAGAAAACAATCTTTCTTTACAAAAACCACGACTATTAGAAAATGAAGTTAGATAATTACTGTGATCATTACCAAGTCAGAAGGTTACAATAATTAGAGGACTATTTACAGAAACATGACAAGCAAATATGACCAAAAGAATATGAAAAGTTTCCAACCAAATTATATTACCAAATCTGGATAATGGCCAACGGATTCAAAGAGGTCTGTCTATAATTTAGCAGATTGTACAAAGCTATCATATCAAATCTTTCATTTCACATGATAGCAAAAGAATGCTTAAGGATATCCAATGGAGATTACAACCATATATGGAAAGCAAGATTCTTTTGAATGTTGGTGCTGAAGAAATCTCCTAGGAATATCATGGGCTGCCAAGAAAGCATACAGATCCAGGCTTATCACTTGAGACACAAATGATCAGGTTCAAATTATTGTGTTTTGGACACATATGTAAAGACTTCGCTCTCTGGAGCATTCTGCAATGCTAGGAAAGGTGGAAGGAAGACAAATAGCAGCAAGGTGGATGAACTCAATCACATTGGTAACGGATGCACCATTGGAAGATCTGAAGGACTAAATTGGCAACAGACTGTCCTGAAGCAATCTAGCTATGAGGTCATCAGATTTGATATCAACTTGATAGCACATCATCATTTCACAATCATTTCACTTCCAGGTTAATAGATCTGAGAGAAAATAGCAGTAGTGAAAATATAGATTTGGTATTCTTAGGGAGATCTAGTGAATGTGAATCCAATATTCGACAGAAGATAAGAAAAAGAAAAAAGAGATGTCCTGTTTCAGAAATCTGGTTCTGAGGAAGAAGGTGGAAAGTGTCCTATCTATGAAACAAGGTCAACTCACTTTAAGCAGAATGATATGACTGCCAAATGCAACATGTTTGTGTAGTATAGAAAACAGTAGATTATTGATTGTGCAGTATATCATAATTAACATTTTTGACTGCATCTGAAAAGCTTGGGCATGGAGAAGCAATCTCTGCATAGACTAACATCTGAAAGACTTTTATCCATGGGTCACTTTTGCTTGAAGATTGAGCTTTTCATAAAGTTGTTATTTCTTTTAGATTCAGATCAAGTTTTAAAGTAGTGTAGTGTCTGTACTTTAAGTTGGTTGGAGTGGACCAACTTAAAAAGAAAGTTCAGTTGATCTCACTTTTTATAAAAGGCAAGCGGTAAGCAAGGGCTGTCAAATGCATATTTTCAGAAATAATTTCCATATAACAACTGAAATGTCATCTTCGATCATGCAGTAAATTGTTACTGCTCAATTCTGCACCATGTTTCTTTTGTTTCTTTTGTTATGACATGCAGAACTGAGGAAAGAAAGAATAGTTTTCTCATTTAAAGAGAAATATTCAGATTGGAAAAACAATGGGTTTTTTCCTAATTAAAAAGTGCCTTGTATATTGACTTTTAAATAAAATGTCATAAAAATATACCGTATATACTCGAATATAAGCCGATCCGAGTATAAGCCGAGGTCCCCAATTTTACCCCAAAAAACTGGGGTAAACTGGGGACTCGAGTATAAGCCGAGGGAGGGAAATGAGGCAGCTACCGGTCGGCGAAACCCTCCCTCCCTCGGCCGAGAAGGCTGGCGGCTCCCCCGCCCCGCCCTCTCACTGCACCGGCAGGGCTCCCCCGCGCTAAAGCAAAAGCCCGCCAAGTTCGCGCCGGCCGGTATAATGTGAAAAAAAGAAAAAAAAAAAAACTCGAGTATAAGCCGTATATACTCGAGTATAAGCCGAGGGGACGTTTTTCAGCACAAAAAACATGCTGAAAAACTCGGCTTATACTCGAGTATATACGGTACTTTAGTTACACAGTTGACTTTAGCCTATCAGTGACCATTTTCTTTCTTGTACCTTTTTAATTAGAAAGAGAAGAATTTCCATGGAGACAGAGTGGTTTGTTTTGATGCAGAATTTAAACAAAGGGGCAAGAAATGATTGATGTGCAATCATGGAATTTGTTTGTCCTTGCTAATTTTATTTCAGTGTCTGTGAGGTCCACCGGTAGCATCAACATTTGAGTTATTTTTCTCTCAGGATATGCATTTATAAAATAATTTCAAAAAAGAAAAATGAGCAGTTGAAAACTTGTACAGTTAAAGCTCAAGTTGTAAAGAAACAACGAAGGCCTACTCACTGTCCCACAACAGTTTATTCTTGGTGTTAGAGGAATACAAGAAATTCTTCTGTGATGTCTAAAGAATTCCAGCTTCTTAGGGATTGTGCAGACATTTGGTCTCAGCTTCAAGCTTCTGAACTCAGGCTTCTGGTACGGGAACTGGAATTTACAGGATGGAATATTTCATGGAGATTGCTCTGGAGAAGAAGAGAAACTGCTTGTTAACTGGATTCACATATTTGGCTTAGCATTACTGGTGAACACAATCTGTGGCTGCACCTAGTCACATATATCCACAATTAATCATGTTTACTCAATGAAGCTTTCTTTCTTTTTTTAAAAAAATATTTTTATTAATTTTTTTAAATAAAACATCAAGATAAAAACTAATAAATGTTAATAGTCAGAAAGAGGAAAGGACAGAGAGTCAATAAAAAGAAAGATCAATAAAAGGGATACAGAAAACAAAAACTTATATAAAGAAACAAAAGTATAAAAAGAAGATAACTGCCAGTTTATTTTATAAAAGATTTCAGTGAAGCTAAATCTCAACCCTTGGAACCAGTGGTGGGTTTCAAATTTTTTTACTACCGGTTCTCTGGGTGTGGCTTGGTGGATGTGGCCTGGCTTGGTGGGCGTCGCTTGGTGGGCATGGCAGGAGAAGGATACTGTAAAAATCTCCATTTCCTCCTGATCAGCTGAGACTTGGGAGGCAGAGAAAAGATGGGGGCTGGGGCAGTCAGAATTTTTACTACTGGTTCTCTGATCTACTCAAAATTTCCACTACTGGTTCTCCAGAACTGGTCAGAATCTGTTAAAACCCACCTCTGCTTGGAACGCAATCAAACTTTCTGACTTTAAGCAACATATTGAACCATAAACTAACTACACACATCAGGTTTGCATAGCACATTTTAGCACAGTCTAAGCTGAGTGATTTTCAGCCACTCACCAGTGCTTAGCTAAGCTTATTTTACAAGATGCCGATAGACTAAAATGAGTGAGGAGAATGACATATCCTATTGATGACATAACTCTTCCCATCTATTCATTACTCCATGCTAATTTTTTTAAAGTAAAGTATCATATCTAATTTGGATGTTGAATTTGGGCTGGAAGAAGATACTTGATGGGATAAAGCAGGTGGAAACACACCTTTATTTCAACATCATTTCTACTCCCTAGACCAGGACTGAAATGCTACTGGTTCAAGCGAATTGGCAGCGGTGGCAGCACATGATTTGGCGAACCGCACATGAGGCTCCGCCCACCCACCCAGACATTGTTACTTCCTGGTTTTAATTAGGAAGTAACCTGTTTTTGAGCATTGCACATCAGAACAACTAGACACAAGAAGAGTTTTTTCCCGAAGCCATCACTCTGCTAAACAAATAATTCCCTCAATACTGTCAAACTATTTACTAAATCTACACTACTATTAATCTTCTCATCGTTTTCATCACCAATCTCTTTCCACTTATGACTGTATGACTGTAATTTTTGTTGCTATCATTAAGGGTTAAATTGCAACCTATGACCATTATTTGTGTTGTAAATGTTGTACCTTTGATGAAGGTATTTTTTTTTCTTTTTCTTTTATGTACACTGAGAGTATATGCACCAAAACAAATTCCTTGTGTGTCCAATCACACTTGGCCAATAAATTCTATTCTATTCTATTCTATTCTATTCTATTCTATTCTATTCTATTCTATTCTATTCTATTCTACGCATGCACAGAAGGCTTTGCGCATGCACAGAGGGTCCAAAATCAAACACAAAGATGGCACTTGGTGCATGTACTTCCAAACTGGTAGGGAAGGTAAGTAGATTTCCCCCCTTGCCCCAGACCCTCAAATGCAGTTGGAAAATGAACTGTAGTTGTTGTTTTTTTCTTCTGCCAACTATGAAGAATAAACAATGAAACACACATATACACACACACCTTTATTACCCCAAGTTCCAAATTAAATATAATTTCCTCACCCTACTCTGAACAAAAAGGAAATAAAATAAAATTGGATGTAATGCGATATTCTTTTGCAGTATTCCTATCAAGAATCTAGAACTTCCATTGTGCTTTCTATAGTATACATTTCATAATTTATTTATTAAATTTATATCATGCCCATCTCACTGTCAAGTGATTCTGGCTGGCTTGCAACATCATAAAACAGGGATAGAAACATTAATATTAAATCCATTAATTCAACAGTCTGACCCCTAGCTACTTATATTCTTTTCTGTTGGGCTAAGTCATGGGAACATCTAACTGAACAAAGTTAATATTTTGCCTGTTTCATTCATATATAATTGCTAATCAATTGTCAGGTACCAAGAAAAGCATGAAGAGTTACTTCTAAGCAGGTTCCTCACCTATAGATAGAAATCTTGTCAAACTAAAGCAACCACTTGCATCATTAAAAGTATACTCTGAGAATTGCTTAGGACGCACCTTAACTCTCTTTCTACCAATGAAACTTCACGGTCTCTTGGTCCTCTAGAATATACCCCTTCCTCCTGAGAATTGAAACTAAACTCCACCACATTAAGGAATAACATAAATATAACTAATTAACATGGTAAAAAAATCTGTATTATTCTTTTGATACCGCAGATTTGGTACCACTAATTAGACAGTAACACTTTTAAAGTTGCCATTAAAGACTAGTGGTCTGACAGGTGCAATCTGTGTCTACTAATAGGATTCCTAACCTCTTTATCCATTATAAAATGAAGTTCTTATATATAACTCAGGGACAAGTTTTTAATATAGATCTTTAGTAAGAACTGTTGCTACCATGGAAACCTATCTTTGCTTTACCTGTTATGGGAGGAGAAAGTGTGGCAGAGACCAGCAAGAATTGTACAGCCAATTATTGCATATCCATGACAGACCTGGTACCCTTTCTCTCCTTCACCAGTATTGGATAAAACAGAGATGGAAATTAATTAATTATGTCTATAGAGAACATATTTCACTCAGGAAACTGTAGGTACCTTGAATACAATGAAACCTGGCATTCTCTAAAATTCTAGTGTTCTTTGAAGACAAGGAAAGACCAACATATATATGTACCGTTCTTTCAGCAAATAGCAAACAGCCTGGTTAGCTTCAGCACGTTATCGCAGCCTGATTTAGCACAAACAGCTAATTGGTGGTTGGATTGGCCTCCTGGAATACAGCCAATCAGCTGTTCCATGCTGCAGGGATCACCAGAGCTCATCACTGCCTCCAAGTGTTATGTTTTTGGCCTCCGTGCATCGCATTTTTGGCCTTCACATGCTCCATTTTAGAGCAGTTTTAGGCTGTGGAGATCGGCACAGCATGTGGCTGCTGATTTCAGGCAGCGGGGATCACCACCACCACTGCTGATGCCCGCCACCTGGAACCAGCCAAAAACAGGGCATGTGAAAGCTGAAAACGTGATGCACGGAGGCCGAAAATATGATGCACAGAGGCGGTGATCAGCATCGATGTGTTGTGGCAATCCCTGCAGCCTTGGAATGGGTCTAAAACATGATGCACAGAGGCTGAAAATGGCAAAAGGGTGGGGGCCAGTGTGTGGGTGAGGCTTTGGCAACATTCGGTGTATAAGATACACCACAATTTTCACCCACTTTGTGGGGGTGGAAGTGCATCTTATACTCCAAAAAGTATGGTAAGTATATACAGGTAGTTCTTGATTTACAATCCCAATTGGGATTGTCAACCAAAGTGGTTGTAAAGTGACTAGACCTGATTTTACTATCATTTTTTTATTGCAGTTGTTAATCAAATCGCTGTGGTTGTTAAGTAGTTCACACAGTTGTTAAGTGGATCAAGTGGTCATTAAGCAAATTTAGCTTCACCAATTAATTCTGTTTGTTGAAAGCTGGCTGGGAAGTTGCAAATTTCAATCACATGTTTACAAGACACTGCAACTGTTGTAAAGAATTAATCTTTTAAATTTGTTTTTAATTTTTGTATTTGTTGTTCTTAGTTGGCTGTAAACTGCCCTGAGTCCTTCGGGAGAAGGGCGGTATAGAAATTGAAATAATAAATAAATAAATAAATAAATGCAAGGCAGTTGCCAAGGACCTGAATTGTGATCATGAGATTATGGGGGTGGTGTAGCAGTTGTAAATTTGAGGACAGATCATAAATCACTTTTTCCAAGGCCATCATAATTTTGAACAATCATTAAACAGTCATAGGTTCAGGATTACCTGCATCTTAAAAGGTCCTGGAGCCTTGCTTTACCATAACATCTGAAAAGATGTTTATGTCATGTTCCACTCTGCTGAGGAGTGGAAGGGACCTTCCAACAGAGTTAAAAGGGACATTGGAGGTCTTCTAGTCCAACCACTTGCTCAGGCAGGAAGCCCTATACCATTGCAGAAAAATGCTTGTCCAATCTCTTCTTAAAAACTTGCATTGTTGAAGCACCCCTAACTTCTGAAGGCAAGTCATTCCACTGATTAATTGTGCTTACTCTCGGGAAATTTCTCTTTAGTTCTAGGTTGGTTCTCTCCTTGATTAGTTTCCATCCATTGCTTCTTGTCCTGCCATAAACCTGAAGGTCTACTCGGCCCTTAAAACCCCATACATAACCATGAGTTCTGTTGTGATAGAAGATGAGAGTTAACTAGAATTGCTGAGTCAGACAGCCAACACAGTGGCTCTTATGTGTTACCTCCCTCCCCAATTATCACTGCATCCTCAACTTGCTAACAAGCTCCCCATTTAAGAGCCATTGGTATAACAGGTATTATGTTAACCGTTCAAAGTAGATTAAACTAGGGAACCTGTTAAGTTCGGGAAGTAACGAGGCTGGAGACCAGGGTAGTGACAACAGCTCTTTAATATAGGGTGAACCCAGCAACCTGGCTGGGGCAAACCCTCTCCTTATATACTGTTTAACCGGCGGCTTCAACCAATCAGCAACGTGCTTGTTTCCCGCCAAAACATTTAAAGATACATAACACTCCTCCCCTCCCAGAAAACACTTTACCTATTATTTACATATTATTTACATGTTATTTTTCGACGTAGTCACGCAAATAACCTGGGTGTCTCCTGATTCTTTCGGACCTGCGCGGTTCAGTCCTTGGGAGTGGGTTGAGCTGGTCGGAGGGGCTGTTTGCTCCTCCCAGCTCTTTCGCTAGGCCATCCGGCCCTGGATTACTTGCAGACTCTTTTTCTAGGCCATCCGGCCTTGGATTACTTGCAGAGTCGTCCCTGTTGTTTCCAAGGGAAACCTGATGGTGTCGCTGGACCTTCTGGGACTCAGCTAAGTCTTGCGCCTCTCCCGGGTTAAGGTCAGCTGTGGATTCAAATAATGTTTGGTCATGGTCTGTTTCATTTAGCTCGGATTGTTCGGCTATTCGCTTTCTTATTTGATCTATGTGGCGCCTCCATACTCGGTTGTCTTGTAGCTCAACTAAGTATGACTTTGGACCGGTTGCCTTTATGATTTGCCCTGCCAGCCAACTTGGGCCGTCCCCATAGTTGCGGGCCCACACTCGATCGCCTATGCCCATTTCTCTAGTTTTTTCCAGTTCCCCCTTGTAACCCTCTGGTGTGTAGTGGGGATTTAAATGGTCGAGTGGGCACCGGAGCTTCCGTCCCATCAATAATTCGGCTGGGCTTCTGCCTGTTGCAGTGCTGGGGGTTCTATGCTGAACGGCCAAAAAGAAATCTATTTTTGTTTGCCAGTCGCCAGGCTTGAGTCTGGACAATGCCTCTTTAGCGCTCCGGACGGAACGCTCTGCAAGGCCATTCGACGCAGGGTGGAAGGGCGCAGAGAGGGCATGTCGGATGCCCTCATCTGCCAAGTATTCCTCGAACTGGGTTGCCGTGGTGCGGGCCGTTATCGGATACTAGCGTGTCGGGCAACCCGTGGGTGGCAAATAGGTGCCGCGGGGCTGCGATTACTGCCTCGGCTGTCATGGATCTCATGAGAATGATTTCCAACCATTTAGAAGCGTCGACTACCACTAGGAAGGTTTGGCGTGGAAAGGCCAGCAAAATCAATGTGGATTCTTGACCGGCTTCAACCAATCAGCAACGTGCTTGTTTCCCAAAACATTTAAAGATACATAACAGAACCCATGTCATGGAGGTCAGAACTACTTGTATTGTAATCATAGGAAAAGACTCTTGCAAATCTGAATGTGCTTCATTCCCTTTCACCTTTATCTTTGTGAGAACTAGGGAACTGCAACTGCAAGTCCACATATTCACATCAGAGAGCTTTTCAATAAGAAATCAAGGTCTGGATGCCAGGGATAAAACAGTGAGGCAAAGGTTAGTGAGGGCAGCTCATTCTTCTTTGGGCAGCTGCACTCCCGCTTCTGTAAAGTAAAGAAAGAAACTGGACTGGATGCCTGTATATAAGGGCAAAGGTTCTACAGTAGCTATTTTCTGACCATCTTAGTGACTTGGGGGAAACCTAACATTGCATAAAAGAAATCTATTTTTGTTTGCCAGTCGCCAGGCTTGAGTCTGGACAATGCCTCTTTAGCGCTCCGGACGGAACGCTCTGCAAGGCCATTCGACGCAGGGTGGAAGGGCGCAGAGAGGGCATGTCGGATGCCCTCATCTGCCAAGTATTCCTCGAACTGGGTTGCCGTGGTGCGGGCGTTATCGGATACTAGCGTGTCGGGCAACCCGTGGGTGGCAAATAGGTGCCGCAGGGCTGCGATTACCGCCTCAGCTGTCATGGATCTCACGAGAATGATTTCCAATCATTTAGAGAAAGCGTCGACTACCACTAAGAAGGTTTGGCCGTGGAAAGGGCCAGCAAAATCAATGTGGATTCTTGACCGGCTTCAACCAATCAGCAACGTGCTTGTTTCCCGCCAAAACATTTAAAGATACATAACACTCCTCCCCTCCCAGAAAACACTTTACCTATTATTTACATATTATTTACATGTTATTTTTCGACGTAGTCACGCAAATAACCTGGGTGTCTCCTGATTCTTTCGGACCTGCGCGGTTCAGTCCTTGGGAGTGGGTTGAGCTGGTCGGAGGGGCTGTTTGCTCCTCCCAGCTCTTTCGCTAGGCCATCCGGCCCTGGATTACTTGCAGACTCTTTTTCTAGGCCATCCGGCCTTGGATTACTTGCAGAGTCGTCCCTGTTGTTTCCAAGGGAAACCTGATGGTGTCGCTGGACCTTCTGGGACTCAGCTAAGTCTTGCGCCTCTCCCGGGTTAAGGTCAGCTGTGGATTCAAATAATGTTTGGTCATGGTCTGTTTCATTTAGCTCGGATTGTTCGGCTATTCGCTTTCTTATTTGATCTATGTGGCGCCTCCATACTCGGTTGTCTTGTAACTCAACTAAGTATGACTTTGGACGGTTGCTTTTATGATTTGCCCTGCCAGCCAACTTGGGCCGTCCCCATAGTTGCGGGCCCACACTCGATCGCCTATGCCCATTTCTCTAGTTTTTCCAGTTCCCCTTGTAACCCTCTGGTGTGTAGTGGGGATTTAAATGGTCAGTGGGCACGGGCTTCCGTCCCATCAATAATTCGGCTGGGCTTCTGCCTGTTGCAGTGCTGGGGGTTCTATGCTGAACGGCCAAAAAGAAATCTATTTTTGTTTGCCAGTCGCCAGGCTTGAGTCTGGACAATGCCTCTTTAGCGCTCCGGACGGAACGCTCTGCAAGGCCATTCGACGCAGGGTGGAAGGGCGCAGAGAGGGCATGTCGGATGCCCTCATCTGCCAAGTATTCCTCGAACTGGGTTGCCGTGAATTGCGGGCCGTTATCGGATACTAGCGTGTCGGGCAACCCGTGGGTGGCAAATAGGTGCCGCAGGGCTGCGATTACCGCCTCAGCTGTCATGGATCTCACGAGAATGATTTCCAATCATTTAGAGAAAGCGTCGACTACCACTAAGAAGGTTTGGCCGTGGAAAGGGCCAGCAAAATCAATGTGGATTCTTGACCGGCTTCAACCAATCAGCAACGTGCTTGTTTCCCGCCAAAACATTTAAAGATACATAACAGAACCCATGTCATGGAGGTCAGAACTACTTGTATTGTAATCATAGGAAAAGACTCTTGCAAATCTGAATGTGCTTCATTCCCTTTCACCTTTATCTTTGTGAGAACTAGGGAACTGCAACTGCAAGTCCACATATTCACATCAGAGAGCTTTTCAATAAGAAATCAAGGTCTGGATGCCAGGGATAAAACAGTGAGGCAAAGGTTAGTGAGGGCAGCTCATTCTTC
Organism: Ahaetulla prasina; assembly: GCF_028640845.1. Lineage (NCBI taxonomy): Eukaryota > Metazoa > Chordata > Lepidosauria > Squamata > Colubridae > Ahaetulla > Ahaetulla prasina. The sequence goes on from NC_080540.1 coordinate 125,838,595, forward strand.
TTTGGGCAGCTGCACTCCCGCTTCTGTAAAGTAAAGAAAGAAACTGGACTGGATGCCTGTATATAAGGGCAAAGGTTCTACAGTAGCTATTTTCTGACCATCTTAGTGACTTGGGGGAAACCTAACATTGCATAAAAAGAAATCTGTTCTGTGTGATAGGTGCCTTGTTCCTACTGTGCAATCTGAGAGTATAAACAGGAATCTCCCACCTGCCTGCTGCGTTGAGATATTCATGCTCTCTAATGATAATTGTAGGGCAAGAATTGGTATTTTGGGCAGTAATTACCCATCTTGTACCTTGGGAAGCGAGAAATGCTGGGATGGAAAATGTAAGGGAAGGAGAAAAGCAAGAATCATACTGATTGTAAGCTTTGAAAAGATGCATTGATAACTGATAGAAAAGGAACCATTGAAAAGATGCTGGGTGGGTCAGGGAACAAGTGACAATTTTGCATTGTATGTAGGTCTTTGGTTATTCGGGTTGTCTCCTGCTCACAGGCAGGCAAGTGTCTCACTTGCCTGCCTGTGAGCCTAGCTCTCTCTCTCTTTCTTTCTCTCTCCCTCCCTCCCTCCCTCTCTCCTTCTCCCTTTCTCTCTCCCACTCTCTCATCTATCCTGTCTGTCTGTCTGTCTGTCTGTCTCTCTCTCTCTCTCACATCTCTCTCTCATCTATCTATCTATCTATCTATCTATCTATCTATCTATCTATCTATCTATCTATCTATCATTTAGAAACCACCCATTTCCCTCACAGAACTTTTGATCACTTTCTCCACTTTCTCTGAAAAGAACTTCTGATTGATCATATGGTGCTTTCAAAAGGAAGCCAGTGCTGCCCCTCTAATTTCTCACCGTGACATCAAGTTTGATCACAGATTTGACACAGCAGGTGTTCTGTCTATGCAGTGACATCTACCTTTCTTGACCAAGGAGCCAAGATACAGCTCCTCATTCATCATGATTCAAGAATGTCATATAAAAACTGACAGGCGCTTGAAGGCTTAAGATTTGGAAGACATTTATGCGAGCTGACATCTTTGCATTTGGAAAAGGCACATTAAAAAGAGTGAGTGGAATTATTTTCCATTTAAACCTTCTGCTGATTTTGTTTGAAGCGTTCCAAAAGCATTAAGCTAAAAACCAAATGAGATGTGACACTTGGTTCACATTTTAAAAATGAAGATAGTAGTATCTATTGGATGGGTAGGGGTGGGGGCTGATATTAATCAGGATCATAACAGATGTCATGGCATTCTTTTTTCTCCAGCTGTGGTCCTTCCAAAACCTGTTTGTTTGAGGTTATTATTTGTATTGGGGGAAAAAAATCTCATTGACACTCATAACAAATCAACTAGAATAGACTAGACTACACTAGACTAGAATAGACTAGAATAGAATAGAATTCTTTATTGGCCAAGTGTGATTGGACACACAAGGAATTTGTCTTCGTGCATATGCTCTCAGTGTACATAAAAGAAAAGATACATTCATCATTATTAAATTGAAATTAAAAATGTGGCACACTTAGGAACACTGTCTAGAATGCATGATATGAAAAAGTTAATTTCCTGCTTCTGCTTGCTATAAAAGAGTCAGCGCTTTGTTTCAGCACAGTAAAATATCTTCCAGCTTTTCAGTCTGAGCTCTTGAAACTTAAAGCAGTTGGATTTATTCTGCTTCATCTCATTAACAAAACAACCACAATCATATTCTCTCTTCACTGATTAATGATTAAATCCTGTTGAATTTTAAATGGGTTAATTTTTAATGATGTTTCAGGTCCACTCAGTTATTGAAAGTCATTGAGATTAAATAATTCAGATTAATTATTTCAGTTTAGTTGAATTGTGACCAGAATATGGTTACTAACTTCATGAGACACAGTCAGCTTCATAACAATTCTTATATCAGAGGAATTTTTTTATAGTTCTGGCTCTTTTACCTTTTATTCCAAGCATTTCTGTTTGAAGAATATTAAAATGAAGATAGTAGTATCTAATGGATGGGTAGGGGTGGGGGCTGATATTAATCAGGATCATAACAGATGTCATGGCATTCTTTCTTCTCTGTGGTCCTTCCAAAACCTGTTTGTTTGAGGTTATTATTTGCATTGGGGGAAAAAAATCTCATTGACACTCATAACAAATCAACTAGAATAGACTAGACTACACTAGACTAGAATAGACTAGAATAGAATAGAATTTTTTATTGGCCAAGTGTGATTGGACACACAAGGAATTTGTCTTCGTGCATATGCTCTCAGTGTACATAAAAGAAAAGATACATTCATCATTATTAAATTGAAATTAAAAATGTGGCACACTTAGGAACACTGTCTAGAATGCATGATATGAAAAAGTTAATTTCCTGCTTCTGCTTGCTATAAAAGAGTCAGCGCTTTGTTTCAGCACAGTAAAATATCTTCCAGCTTTTCAGTCTGAGCTCTTGAAACTTAAAGCAGTTGGATTTATTCTGCTTCATCTCATTAACAAAACAACCACAATCATATTCTCTCTTCACTGATTAATGATTAAATCCTGTTGAATTTTAAATGGGTTAATTTTTAATGATGTTTCAGGTCCACTCAGTTATTGAAAGTCATTGAGATTAAATAATTCAGATTAATTATTTCAGTTTAGTTGAATTGTGACCAGAATATGGTTACTAACTTCATGAGACACAGTCAGCTTCATAACAATTCTTATATCAGAGGATTTTTTTTTAATAGTTCTGGCTCTTTTACCTTTTATTCCAAGCATTTCTGTTTGAAGAATATTAAAAATGAATACATTTCTTGGCATCTTGCAATAAATTTGAACAAAGTAGCCTCTGAACATTCTATGTTAGGCAAATGGCTGTTAATAGCACCAACCAGATGTCCAAATGAGTGCTGTTGATTGCCAAGCTAAGACTTCAGTGCCCTGCGTAGGAATGTTGTTTGCACTGAGTTTTGCCAGAAAACAGCCATAAATGGAGCAACTTAATATCCATTATCCAACACTAACCAAGATGCTAAGTAAAATTACTCAAAAAATGAATAACTGATATGACCTGACTGCAAAATGAAGACTAGACTGAACTGAACTGAATTGTGCAGAAAGTAGGTGGATATTTATTGATGAACTTGACTAAAACCATGACAAGCAGACTATTACTCAACCTGGAGCAGAGATGATGATATTATTTATTTAAAACTCTTGATATAATAAACTCTTACCTCACCACACATCTGGGTCAGCTTTCAAAACTTTCTATTTTCTTTCAAGGGCATTTGATTTCAAACCACCATTGTTTGCAATTAAGCGAAAAGAAAACTCATCAGCAGGAAAACCAAGACCATTGCTCTGTTTCTTTATTGTCTGAGTTTCTTCTACATAATTCTTCTTTAAAATTTAAAAATATTAAGAATACCCAATTAAAATTCAACATTAATTATGCCAGTCCGCTTTAATAAATAAATAAATATGTTTTGAGCTCACGACGGAAGGTCCGAAGATCAGGCACTTGACGCAGGCCAGGGGAAGTTCGTTCCAGGCGTCACTGCCCCACAGAAGGCCCTACTCCTGGGGCCGCCAGCCGACACTGTTTGGCGGACGGCACCTGAGAGACCCTCTCTGTGAGGCGTCTGGTCGGTGGGAGGCAAAGGTAACAGCAGGCGGTCTCGTAAGTACCGGGTCCTAAGCCATGGGCGCTTTAAAGATAGTTACCAAAATATCTGGCTCTGAATTTTATGTTACTCTCCATAATTTGAAAATATTTTCCATTTAAACCTTCTGCTGATTTTGTTTGAAGCGTTCCAAAAGCATTAAGCTAAAACCAAATGAGATGTGACACTTGGTTCACATTTTAAAATGAATACATTTCTTGGCATCTTGCAATAAATTTGAACAAAGTAGCCTCTGAACATTCTATGTTAGGCAAATGGCTGTTAATAGCACCAACCAGATGTCCAAATGAGTGCTGTTGATTGCCAAGCTAAGACTTCAGTGCCCTGCGTAGGAATGTTGTTTGCACTGAGTTTTGCCAGAAAACAGCCATAAATGGAGCAACTTAATATCCATTATCCAACACTAACCAAGATGCTAAGTAAAATTACTCAAAAATGAATACATTTCTTGGCATCTTGCAATAAATTTGAACAAAGTAGCCTCTGAACATTCTATGTTAGGCAAATGGCTGTTAATAGCACCAACCAGATGTCCAAATGAGTGCTGTTGATTGCCAAGCTAAGACTTCAGTGCCCTGCGTAGGAATGTTGTTTGCACTGAGTTTTGCCAGAAAACAGCCATAAATGGAGCAACTTAATATCCATTATCCAACACTAACCAAGATGCTAAGTAAAATTACTCAAAAATGAACAACTGATATTTATTTATTTATTTATTTATTTATTTATTGTTTTTTTTCTTTATTTTGGCATTTATTTATTTATTTATTTATTTATTTATTTATTTATTTATTTATTTATTTATTTATTTATTTATTTATTTATTTATTTATTTATTTATTTATTTATTTATTTATTTATTTATTTATTTATTTATTTATTTATTTATTTATTTATTTATTTATTTATTTATTTATTTATTTATTTATTTATTTATTTATTTATTTATTTATTTATTTATTTATTTATTTATTTATTTATTTATTTATTTATTTATTTATTTATTTATTTATTTATTTATTTATTTATTTATTTATTTATTTATTTATTTATTTATTTATTTATTTATTTATTTATTTATTTATTTATTTATTTATTTATTTATTTTATTAAAATTTTATACCGCCTTCTCCCGAAGGACTCAGGGCGTGTACAGCCAGAATAAAAACAAAATATATACAATTTAAAACAACATTTAAAAGAGCAATAAGCATATGTCTGTTTAACTTAAATCTCATAAACTCAGGCTAGAAAACCCAAAACTTTTACATTCATGTTTTAAAAATATGCATTGATAACTGATAGAAAAAGGAACCATTGAAAAGATGCTGGGTGGGTCAGGGAACAAGTGACAATTTTGCATTGTATGTAGGTCTTTGGTTATTCGGGTTGTCTCCTGCTCACAGGCAGGCAAGTGAGACACTTGCCTGCCTGTGAGCCTAGCTCTCTCTCTCTTTCTTTCTCTCTCCCTCCCTCCCTCCCTCCCTCTCTCCTTCTCCCTTTCTCTCTCCCACTCTCTCATCTATCCTGTCTGTCTGTCTGTCTGTCTCTCTCTCTCTCTCACATCTCTCTCTCATCTATCTATCTATCTATCTATCTATCTATCTATCTATCTATCTATCTATCTATCTATCTATCTATCTATCTATCTATCATTTAGAAACCACCCATTTCCCTCACAGAACTTTTGATCACTTTCTCCACTTTCTCTGAAAAGAACTTCTGATTGATCATACGGTGCTTTCAAAAGGAAGCCAGTGCTGCCCCTCTAATTTCTCACCGTGACATCAAGTTTGATCACAGATTTGACACAGCAGGTGTTCTGTCTATGCAGTGACATCTACCTTTCTTGACCAAGGAGCCAAGATACAGCTCCTCATTCATCATGATTCAAGAATGTCATATAAAAACTGACAGGCGCTTGAAGGCTTAAGATTTGGAAGACATTTATGCGAGCTGACATTTTTGCATTTGGAAAAGGTACATTAAAAAGAGTGAGTGGAATTATTTTCCATTTAAACCTTCTGCTGATTTTGTTTGAAGCGTTCCGAAAGCATTAAGCTAAAAACCAAATGAGATGTGACACTTGGTTCACATTTTAAAAATGAAGATAGTAGTATCTAATGGATGGGTAGGGGTGGGGGCTGATATTAATCAGGATCATAACAGATGTCATGGCATTCTTTCTTCTCTGTGGTCCTTCCAAAACCTGTTTGTTTGAGGTTATTATTTGCATTGGGGGAAAAAAATCTCATTGACACTCATAACAAATCAACTAGAATAGACTAGACTACACTAGACTAGAATAGACTAGAATAGAATAGAATTTTTTATTGGCCAAGTGTGATTGGACACACAAGGAATTTGTCTTCGTGCATATGCTCTCAGTGTACATAAAAGAAAAGATACATTCATCATTATTAAATTGAAATTAAAAATGTGGCACACTTAGGAACACTGTCTAGAATGCATGATATGAAAAAGTTAATTTCCTGCTTCTGCTTGCTATAAAAGAGTCAGCGCTTTGTTTCAGCACAGTAAAATATCTTCCAGCTTTTCAGTCTGAGCTCTTGAAACTTAAAGCAGTTGGATTTATTCTGCTTCATCTCATTAACAAAACAACCACAATCATATTCTCTCTTCACTGATTAATGATTAAATCCTGTTGAATTTTAAATGGGTTAATTTTTAATGATGTTTCAGGTCCACTCAGTTATTGAAAGTCATTGAGATTAAATAATTCAGATTAATTATTTCAATTTAGTTGAATTGTGACCAGAATATGGTTACTAACTTCATGAGACACAGTCAGCTTCATAACAATTCTTATATCAGAGGAATTTTTTTTTATAGTTCTGGCTCTTTTACCTTTTATTCCAAGCATTTCTGTTTGAAGAATATTAAAAATGAATACATTTCTTGGCATCTTGCAATAAATTTGAACAAAGTAGCCTCTGAACATTCTATGTTAGGCAAATGGCTGTTAATAGCACCAACCAGATGTCCAAATGAGTGCTGTTGATTGCCAAGCTAAGACTTCAGTGCCCTGCGTAGGAATGTTGTTTGCACTGAGTTTTGCCAGAAAACAGCCATAAATGGGAGCAACTTAATATCCATTATCCAACACTAACCAAGATGCTAAGTAAAATTACTCAAAAAAATGAACAACTGATATTTATTTATTTATTTATTTTATTAAATTTTTATACCGCCCTTCTCCCGAAGGACTCAGGGCGGTGTACAGCCAGAATAAAAACAAAATATATACAATTTAAAACAACATTTAAAAAGAGCAAATTTTAAAGGCTGATTATTAAAATTTAGATTTAAAAATTTAAAAATATTAAGAATACCCAATTAAAATTCAACATTAATTATGCCAGTCCCGCTTTAATAAATAAATATGTTTTGAGCTCACGACGGAAGGTCCGAAGATCAGGCACTTGACGCAGGCCAGGGGGAAGTTCGTTCCAGGCGTCACTGCCCCACAGAGAAGGCCCTACTCCTGGGGCCGCCAGCCGACACTGTTTGGCGGACGGCACCCTGAGAGACCCTCTCTGTGAGCGTCTGGTCGGTGGGAGGCAAAGGTAACAGCAGGCGGTCTCGTAAGTACCGGGTCCTAAGCCATGGGCGCTTTAAAGATAGTTACCAAAATCTTGAAGCGCACCGAAGACCACAGGAAGCCAGTGCAAGCTACGGAGCAGCGATGTCACGTGGGAGCCACGGCGGCTCCCGTTACTACTCGCGCAGCCGCATTCTGGACTAACTGCAGCCTCCGGGTGCACCTCAAGGCAGCCCCATGTAGAGAGCATTGCAATAATCCAGCCTAGGCGTAACCAGGCGTGGTGACCGTGCATAAGGCATCCCGGTCAAGGAAGGGGCGCAACTGGCGAACCAAGCGAACTTGGTAAAGGCCCTCCTGGCGGCGGCCGCCAGGTGTTCATCAAAGACAGCCGTCCATCCAGGAGGGCGCCCAAGTTGCGAACCACCTCCTTTGGGGCCACTAACTCGCCCCAACAGTCAGCTGCGGATGCAGCTGACTGTACCGGGATGCCGGCATCCACAGCCACTCCGTCTTGGAGGATTGAGCTTGAGTCTGTTTCTCCCCATCCAGACCCGTACAGCTTCCAGGCACGGGACAGCACTTGACCGCTTCGTTGGGGTGGTCCGGGGTGGAAAAGTACAGCTGAGTATCATCAGCGTACAGATGATAACTCACCCGAAACCACTGATGACCTCACCCAGCGGCTTCATATAGATGTTGAACAGGGTAGGCGAGAGAATCGACCCTGAGGCACCCACAAGTGAGGCGCCTCGGGGCGACCTCTGCCCCTGTCAACACCGTCTGCGACCGGTCAGAGAGATAGGAGGAGAACCACCGATAAGCGGTGCCCCACTCCCAATCCCTCCAACCGGCACAGCAGGATACCATGGTCGATGGTATCAAGGCCGCTGAGAGATCTAATAGGACCAAGGCAGAGGAACAACCCCTGTCCCTGGCCCTCAGAGGTCATCCACCAACGCGACCAAAGCCGTCTCCGTGCTATAACCGGGTCGGAAGCCGGACTGGAGCAGGTCTAGATAGACAGTTTCCTCCAGGTGCGGGGAGCTGCCATGCAACCACTCTCTACAACCTTCGCCACAAAGCGAAGGTTGGAACTGACGATAATTACCCAAAATAGCTGGGTCCAGGAAGGCTTCTTGAGGAGAGGTCTCACCACCGCCTCCTTCAAGGCGGCGGGAAAACCCTTCCATCAAAGAAGCATTTATAATTCCCTGGAGCCAGCCTCGTGTCACTTCCTGAGCAGCCAGCACTAACCAGGAAGGGCACGGGTCCAGTAAACATGTAGTTGCATGTAACCTCCCCAGCAACCTGTCCATGTCCTCGGGAGCCACAGAATCAAACTCATCCCAAATAACCTCAACAAGACGTGTCTCTGTCATCTCAGCTGGATCCTCGCAATCTTGGTCCAAACTATCCCGGAGCTGAACGATTTTATCGTATAGATAACCGTTAAACTCCTCAGCTCGTCCCTGTAAGGGGTCATCCCGTCCCTCTTGATGGAGGAGGGAACGGGTCACCCGAAACAGGGCGGCCGGGCGGTTATCTGCCGATGCAATGAGGGTGGAAATGTAGGAACGCTTCACCTCCCTCATTGCCACTAGGTAGGTCCTAGTAAAGGACCTCACTAGTGTCCGATCAGCCTCGGAACAGCTTGACCTCCAAGTACTCTCTAGGCGTCTTCACCGGCGTTTCATCTCTCTCAGCTCCTCGAAAAACCAGGGAGCCAATTGAGATCTACGCCGGGTCAGAGGCTGCAAAGGCACGACACGGTCCAAAGCCCCAGCCGCGGCCCATTCCCAGGCCGCAACCAGTTCTTCAGTCGTGCCGTGGGTAAGATCCTCAGGGAACGGCCCAAGCTCCGTCCGGAACCTCTGACCTGACTGCAAAATGAAGACTAGACTGAACTGAACTGAATTGTGCAGAAAGTAGGTGGATATTTATTGATGAACTTGACTAAAAACATGACAAGCAGACTATTACTCAACCTTGGGCTAGAAAACCCAAAGCTTTTACATTCATGTTTTAAAATATCTAAATGTACATGATATGTAGAATGCATAGTAGATTTATAAAAGAAGGTGCCAGAGACTGGTGACCTTCTTTATGCCCAATAAAACCCTTAATAAGATAACCTTTGAAACCACGCTTAATAGCAGTGACTGTGAGAGGGATCTTGGAGTCTTAGTGCACAATCAGCTAAATATGAGCCAGCAGTGTGCAGCGGCAGCCAAAAAAGCCAATGCAATCCTAAACTGCATTAACAGAGGGATACAATCAAGGTCAAGTGAGGTACTAATGCCACTCTATAAAGTCTTAGTAAGACCACACCTAAAGTACTGCATCCAGTTTTGGTCACCACACAATAAAAAAAATGTTGAGACTCTAGAAAAAGTGCAGAGGAAAGCAACCAGGATGATTAGAGGACTGGAGACTAAAACATATGAAGAACGGTTACAGGAACTGGGCATGTCTAGTCTAGTGAAGAGAAGGACCAGGGGAGACCTGATAGTAGTGTTCCAATATTTGAGGGGCTGCCACAAAGAGGAGGGGGTCAAGCTGTTTTCCAAACCATCTGAAGGCCAGACAAAGAATAATGGATGGAAACTGACCAAGGAGAGATTCAACCTAGAAATGAGGAGGAACTTTCTGACATCAACCAATGGAACAGAAGTTGCCTTCGGAAGTTGTGGGAGCTTCATCACTTGAGACTTTCAAGAAAAGATTAGGCTGCCATTTGTCAGAAATGGTGTAGGCTCTCCTGCTTGAGTGGGGGGTTGAACTAGATGACCTATAAGGTCCCTTCCAACTCTGTTAATCTGTATGTTAAAAGTTGTCTGGTGAACCATAAGGAATCAAATTGATCCCACCCTGCTGTGTGATATAAAAAGCTCTAGCTCTAGCTAAAGGAGAAAGTTCTTATCCTTAGATCAGCTGTAGGTTCAGAAAGGGTGATGTTGTTTTATGGAAAGGAATCACAAAGTCCCACACATTGTAGGGCTTTGAATACTGTCCCAGCAGTATGTGAAAGAGCTGAACTGCTGTTGTTCCATGTCCTCCTTATAAAACTCCTCTATCTTTGTTGGTAAAATAGAGAGACAACAGTTGCTGTATGAAGTAACTCTGTACACAGTGGAATGGATTGAAATATCAAAAGTCATTATATAAGACAGATGGAAAGGCCATTATTAGAGAGGTTGATATGTCAATGCAGCTTAATGGAAGGCCAAACTGATATTGTATCATTCTGGTAAAAGGCAGCTGGTAATCTGTTTGTGCAAAGAGGCACAGCATTTACATAACATTTGCATTCTAGCTATTGGGGGTGGATGTATCTCTGGATTTTCAGGTGCCTTTGGAAGATTGCTTTGATTTTGTTTAACTCAGTGTATGCCTTCTTCTGTTCTGAAAAACTGGGGAAATAAAAGTGATATCTTTGTCAAATATCCCTGTGAACTAGGTAGTTTACAATATTGACATTCATGGCAAATCTTGCCCAAGGCTGGTATATCTATTGGTGGGCAACTAAAGATACTTGAAATTGACAATATTTCCTCCTTGTTTCTTCTTGTTTCATTGAATGACTTTCTAACCCAGTACTTCTTCACTGATGTGTATGAATAGTTCATTGCCTTAAAGTCTATGCATTCAATCTAGTTGAAAGCCTTAGTAAGACCACACCTAGAATAATGCAGTTTTGGTCACAACACTATATAAAAGATGTTGATATTCTAGAAAAAGTGCAGAGAAGGCAACCAAAATGATTAGGCGACTGGAGGCTAAAACATACAATGAATGGTCCCAAGTACCATGTTTCCCCTGAAAATACAACCTATTCCAAAAGTAAGGCCTATCCTAATATAAGCTCTACCCCAGCGGTGAAAGCTAGCAGGTTCTGACAGGTTCTGACAGGTTCTGGAGAACCAGTAGTGGAAATTTTGAGTGGTTCGGAGAACGGCAAATACCACCTCTGGCTGGCCCCAAAGTGGGGAGAGAATGGGGATTTTCCAGGATCCTTCTCCTGCTATGCCCACCAAGCCACACCCACCAAGCCACACCATGTCCACAAAGCCACGCCCACAGAACCTGTAGTACCTGTAGTAAAAAAAATTGGATTTCACCACTGTCCTACCACAAAAATGAGTCCTATTGAAGTGGGTGGGCATGTCCAGTACAGGAGGCAGCCCTTCCCTTCCCCGGACACCTCAGGGCTGCTCAGCCCCTTAATCGGGGCCCGTGGATCAGCTGAGCTGCTCTGGCCACTGTCTCCAGCTAGTGTGGCTGCTTTTGTCATCAATTTCAGCCACAAAAGCAGCAGGAGGCCAAGCGATGCACCCCATGCACCTCATGCCGGTCTTCCAAAAAATACTGTAGCAGCAGCTATCCACAATTATTTTACTGTTATTTTGTCCCGATCCACATGGCCCAGTACGGTGTTAAAAGTTAACAATTCAGAAATTGTTGTGGCTCCCGCCCCCGAACCTGGCCCCATGCCCGAAAGTGCCTTGGAGCCGGGCCTGCTGCCAGAAAGTGACTCAGAGCCTGCTAGGCCTGCCGGGCCTGCTGCCAGAAAGTGACTTGGACAGTGAGGGGGAAGGGCCATCAGGACTTACCTCAGAAGCACCGGCCTCCCTGGCTCAGCTCCAGGAGCCAGAAGCAGACCAGATGAAAGAGATAATGAGGCCTCCTTCCCTTGACTCTTCCCCCCCCCCAGGCCATGCCTGCAGACCCAGCTGACAGCAATCAGGCTTGGCTGAATCCTAGGCTTCGTAGGCAGGAGAGAAGGGAACAACAGAAGCAAGGGAGGGACAGGCCTAGGAAGTGCTGAGTCATGGAGCCACACCCCACAGGATATAAAAGGCAGCAAGAGCTGGTGTGTCTCTTTGTATCAGGCAAATCCATGGATTGACTAGACCTGAAGGTTATGATTCACCAGTGTTTTGGCAGCTAACGAGGGCTCTTGGCAGACGCTGATTCTTTTGCTGCCAGAGCTGATAAGAGCCGGCTAATTAAGCCATCGTTCGGACAGAGGCGAAGAGGACAGAACAGAAATGTTTCTTCTTCTGAAAAGCAGAAGTTTAAAAAAGACAGCAGATTGGGACAAGCTCCTACCAGTAACCCTCCTGATGTACTAGCCAGAATGTCTAGTTTATTGTGCCTTCAACTGAATTCTATTCAGCAGATGAAGTTGTCCTGAGGAACATTCAGACCAATGCATTGTAAAGTGGCTAGACAGATGTGGAAAGTCCATTCCAGACCCTGGGGGCCCATCCCTTGTTCACTTTTCCCACCAGACACCCTATGGCAACTCGAGAGCAGGCTAGGGGTGCTTCGCGAGTTGACACTTGACTTCTCAATGACTCAGTGGACACTCTCAAATGGTGATTCTGCAGTGCTACTGCTGAGAAAGAAGCAGGGAGTGATGAATGGTGCCTAACAGATTTCTTGTCTTGCTTGGTTTAATTGTTTAGATTAATTATGTGGGGGAAGAAAATGAAAAAAAAATGAAAATCTATAATATTGTAGACTTTAGCATAGGCTGTGTAGATGTTCTTAAAATAATACGTGGGTGGGCGACTGAGGGTTTTGCTTGAAAAAATATTTGAAAATATTTTCCAACTTCCACAGGAAAAGAAAGAGTGTTCTCTCTCTCTCTCTCTCTCTCCCTCCCTCCCTCCCTCCTCCCTCCCTCCCTCTCTCTCTCTCTCTCTCACACACACACACACACACATGCACGAGAGAGAGAGGGGGGGAGAGGGAGGGAGAGGGGGGAGGGAGGGAGAGGGGGGGAGGGAGGGAACGAGAGAGAGGGGGGACCTCGAGAATTAAATTGTCAGTCTTTGCTTGGCAAAGCATATGATACAAAAATGATCTCTAAAGTCAAGACCTATTTTTTTTCCTGTTAATATGTTTGGAAATAGACTGCTTTGGAAAGGAAAGCACACGTCCCTATCTTTATTGTATATAATTTCATAGCCTTTTAAAAAAGGAATAGGGTCATATTTGAAGATGGGATTAAATTCTGGAAAAAAATACTCTTTGAGTTATCACATATTCTAAATGATACAAACCTATTGTAAGGAATATGCTCCTTCTACTGAATACCTAGACATTTAAATATTTTCCATTAAAACTTCTACAAAGAACATAAAAGCTAACAAAAACCAATAAGGAGTAAAAGAAGCAATAAATGAAGAAAGAAAAAAGTAAACATGCAGAAAAAGACTTAAAAGAAAGAAACTTCTCTCTCTTATTCTATGATTACAAAAAAACTCAGTTTTTTCTATTATCCAGTTTTTTCCCCCTAATCCTCAAAACCACAATCATAACAGCATTTTTTTTTTGTTTCATGGCAAAAGTCTGTAATGAATCATAATGTATTGTTTTTTTATCTAATCAAAAAAGCTAATTTAGCCATCTCTGCAAGCTTTATCATCTTCTCCAATCATTCCTCCATTGTGGGTAGTTGAACCTTTCCACTTTTGAGCTTATAGTAATGTCACTGTAGTTGTCAAATTAAAAAAAAAGTTCCTTACATCAGGGGTGCTATTCAGCAGGTTCTGACAATTTCTGGAGAACCGGTAGCGGAAATTTTGATAGTTCGGAGAACTTGCAAATACCACCTCTGGCTGGCCCCAGAGTGGGATGGCAATGGAGATTTTGCAATATCCTTCCCCCAGGAGTGGGGAGGGAATGGGGATTTTGCAGTATCTTTTCCCCAGGAGTGGGATGGGAATGGAAATTTTGCAATATCCTTTGTCCGGGAGTGGGGAGGGAATGGGGATTTTACAGTATCCTTCCCCCAGGAGTGGGGTGGGAATGGAGATTTTGCAGTATCCTTCCCCTGCCATGCCCACCAAGCCATGCTCACAGAACTGGTAGTAAAAAAAATTGAATTTCACCACTGCCTTACATGTATAGGTAACAAGAATATGTTGTGCAGCCAGAATTTTTTAAAGCTATTCCCTTATAAAACTAAATAGTTGGTATGTCAGGAGAACACTGGGAATACTAATGAGGTATATTTAAGGGAAAAAACTTAAAAACCTATTTTTTTAAGTGGGAACTATTTAACATCAGTTTTATACCTCTCTTTGTATCTTTCTGGTGGGTTAATTTTTTTTAAGAGAAGTACTTGATTGTTAAAGAATTTTCATTTAGCTCAGACATGAAAAAGAACAATAAGCATATGTCTGTTTAACTTAAATCTCATAAACTCAGGCTAGAAAACCCAAAACTTTTACATACGTGTTTTAAAATATCTAAATGTGCATGATCTGTAGAATGCACAGTAGATATATAATTGTACAATATGGCTAAAGAAAACCAGAACATTTTCAGGATACAAATAGCACGTACGTTTATGCTGTCTTGATACATATTTATATCTGAATTAGTATCTTCCTGGAATATTCTATTCTTATATTCTATTTTCTTTGCAACAATTAAACAGCTTGTCATGTATTGACAATAAAAACAACTGTAAAGCTATTATTTGATATAACTGAACATGAAATATACTATTAATCATTTATTCAGGTTCTGCATATTTCAATGCCCTTCAAATGTTTAAACTGGTTTGGGCATTTTTATCCATCCATCTTCTCGGAATATTCTATTTTCTTTGCAACATTTAAACGGCTTGTCATTTATTGTCATAATGACAATAAAACAACTGTAAATCTATTACCAGATTCATCAATTATTTGATATAATTGAACATGAAATATACTATTAATCATTTATTCTGGTTTTATGTATTTCAAATGTTTAAACATGTTTTGGCACTTTTATCCATCCATCAAGTCCTTCCCAAGGACATGGATTAGGCAGATGTTGATATATTATGGTGTTAAAGGTATTGTCAGATGAACTATTTAACATCAGTTTTATACCTCTCTTTGCAACTTTCTGGTGGGTTAATTTTTTTAAAAGAAAAGTACTTGATTATGTAAGATAATTTGGCTGAAGTGCACTTACATCATTCTGGACCCAAGCTTGTGGTTTTTCTCTTTGCACTTTCAACCATTTACCAACACTTACGAACACTTTATAACCATATAAGAATTTCTGAGTCTTTGAACATAGGTCAGGATTGTATTTCATAATAGCGGCTGAGACCGATGTGTATGCAATGTGTTCAGCTTCTTTCCTTGGTATCTGATGTTGAGCCTTTTCTTTAGAGTTTCCCTCATTCATCATCAGGCTGTATTTTTCCAAGCTCTGCAGCTGTAACCTTTCTGTCACATAGTACCTGCAGGAAAATTGCCATTCATTTTTTTCTTTAGAAAAATTGGGCAATTGCTCAAATAAAAACTCTTAAGGATATAGATTAAGGGAAACTGGTAAAAGTATTCAATCATGTTTCTCTGCATTGGAAAATGTAGTTTAAAACGGAATATTCGTTCCTTTCCCAGTGTTTGCTTCCTACATGGATGTCTCATAGAACCAAGTGGAAGGGCAGATCCTGTCAAATTATGTGCATGTGTGAGAGAACATTAGAAAGTTTCTGTAAATTTTCAGTGCACTTTTTTGACAAAACAAAATCTTAATAAAATACTCCTTTTGCAGAAGGTTGCCTTCTCCCTTGTTATTTTGCATATGTACAAATGTTTCTGGAAAAAGTCTTCCTTCAAAGTACAAAAGGAAGCTTACATATGCTGTGGGCGCAGTGTTTGGGAAGGTGGGAAAAGGAAAGGGGAACCCCCCCCCCGGGATGAAATGTAAAATTTATTATTACTCGGTGGGCGTGGCTTGGTTGGGGTGGGGGGTAATGTGACTGGGTGGACGTGGCCAACTTTTTTTTTTTACTTTTAAAAGCATTTTTTCTACAACCTCTTCAGCTGAAGAACTTGTAGAAAAAATGCTTTGAAAGGGTTCTGACGATCCCAGGTGAGTTGCCTGATCACCAAAACCCTTTAAAAGCATTTTTTTACAGCCTCTTCGGCCAAAGAAAAAATGCTTTGAAAGGGTTCTGACAATCCCAGCTGAGCCGCGTGATCATCAAACGCTTTTTTTTTTAACTTTTAAAAGCACTTTTTTGCGCAGCTCAGCTGGGCATGCGAGGGGAGGGGGGGCAGGGATTTTTGCTACCAGTTCTCTGAACCACCCGCTGCCATTGCTACCAGATCGAGTGATCTGGTCTGAACCGGGAGCATTTCACCCCTGCCCCCCCAAAAAAGAGAGAGAGAATGGGGGAGGGAGAATATTCTTCTCCCAACTCAATATCAATAGCACTTAGACTTATATACTGCTTCACAGTTCTTTACAGCCCTCTCTAAGTGATTTACAGAGTCAGCATATTGCCCCCAACAATCTGGGTCCTCATTTTACCCACCTCTGAAGGATGGAAGGCTGAATCAACCTTGAGCCTGTGAGAATCGAACTTTTGCAGTTGGCAAAATTAGCCTGCAGTATTGCAGTCTAACCACTGCACGACCATGGCTCAATGTTTATTCTTACAGTGCAACTAAAATTATTTAGTTAGTTAGTTAGTTAGTTAGTGCCTTTGAGACAATCTTGTTGCCCTGTGATTGCCTTGGCAAGATTTCAGAAATGGTTTGTCATTGCCTCATTCATACAGCTGAGAGAAAGTGACTGGTCCAAAGTCATCCAGCTGCCTATATGCCTAACCTGGGGCTTGAACTCACAGGCTCCAGGTTTCTATACTGATGTCTTAATCACTACATCAAATTGGCTCTCAATTTGAATTTATATTATTAATATAAATAATGAACTATTACATATATATCTTCATAACTTCTTGCAGTTCCACAACTGTTTCTGTTTACCTCTTCCTTATTTACACAGATGTTCAATTTAAGCACAACTTTTTGAGGCTAACTCCTCATTTAGGGAATTTAGCAGGGCTTTTACTTTCTGCTGTTATATTCTCTAGAGAGCCTGGGAGAAGGAGGGAAAAATAATTCTCGCCCAAGCCTGGTGGGAAGCCAACAACTTTGTTTTCTTATTCCTGGTCTGCAGCTCTCATCCTTTCAGCAGCCAAGCCACTTAGTAAATGTCCTTTTCTTATTCTGCTTGTTCCTTCAGGGCCCTCAACTCCTCCTTTCTCTGGGAATCCTCTCTCTGACCATGCCCCCTGATTTCTCCATCACCTCCAATCCTTCATGTTTGATACATGTACATCCCAAACACAATAATCCCATTGCCTGACAAATGTCATATAAATCTCCAGAAGCGAGAATGCTTACTTAATTAATTCAAGAACTTTCTAGATATCTACTTCTAGATAAGGAGTGTCAAACTCAAGGCCTGGGAGCCAGATCTGGCCCTTAGGTGCTTAGATCTGGCCCGTGGGGTCTCCCCTGGAAACAACAAAGGACCAGCCCATGAGCTCCGTTTTTGCCAGCAGAGGGTTGTAGGCAGTGGTGGGATTCAGCCAGTTCGCACCACTTCGGGAGAACCGGTGGTTAATTTCGTGAGCAGTTTGGCAAGCAGTTTGGTTGTTGGAAGAAATCAATAGGGCAGAGAACCGGTTGTTAAATTACTTGAATCCCATCACTGGTTGTAGGATACTGTCGCAACCGAAAACGGAGCACAGGAGCCCGTTTTCAGTGGCAGAGCACTCAGGCCACCACAGGTGCCCCTAACATGAATGACGCTGAGCTGGCCACACCCAACATGGCCTCCCTGAGGTCAAACACATCCCTGATGCGGCTTTCAATGAAATCGAGTTTGATACCCCTGTTCTAGATGGTCTTTTCATAAGGCTGGTAAACAGAGGCTCTAACCTTGAGACAACTGAGCCTTGATCATGGCATCTCACCCTGCCAAGCACCCAGAATTTGGAATTCCTTCAGGAGAGACGTTCAGTGTTGGTCTTGCTTTCTCTGAGAAATCACATCCACAGATATTTTAAAATGTTTAATTGATAGTCACTTTCTGGCCAAACGGTTCTCATCTCTCTTATTATCTCAGTGTTATTGCTGTAACAATACATGGCATTTGTTTTTGAAATGTTATATTCAGTCTCCTAGGAACTCTGGATGGTAGGCAGATGGATATCACACCACTTTAAAAATTATACATGTAAATGATTTATTATAAACTTTATGCTCATTCCTAATACTCTGTTGGGGTAATTTAAATGAACTTGGATTGTTTTCCTTCTCTATAACATGCCTTTCCCATTACACTCTCTCCCATATAAGAATTTATAACACATAATTCAAAATGATCTTTGTTGAACCTAGAGATAAACTTGCTGCTTCAGGAAGGCAGGCCTATTTTCAGGCTGAGGGTACTTAGGTTTCAAGTGACATTCCTACTGACTGGGATCAGAAGAATAATTGATGTTGATTTAATTTACTTCTGATTTAAATATTTTACTTACAGCTAGCCATAATTACTCCCCATCTATTTAGCCACTTTTTCAGTCTGTCAGATTAACCACAATTTTTGAAGTGGTCCTGAGGCAGGTGTCTATATCCAAGCCTTGTTGGGAAGCCCCTATTCCCCTGGTCCAGAGGCTGCACGTTCTAATTTTGCTGTTTAACAACATGGTGAGTCAAGTTCCTTTTCATTTGGAAGTGAAACATGACATCATCTCATACAGTAGTGATTTCTGTATTCCTCAGAAAATTGTAAAATCAAATTGCAATGTATGTGTACGTGTGTGATCAGAGTAGCTTCTTTTCTTTCAGGTGGGAAAAAGAGCTAACGAAATTGACCCATCAATAAAATCTATTTGTGCTGAAGAGCAATTAAATGCTAAATGTTTTGACTGAGAAAGTAGGAAAGAATCAGAAGAAGGTGGAAGGCAGAAGGAGTTTGCTTGCTGAAGCTTAAGATCTTGTTCATAATATCCTTGATCAGGACTGGGATAAGTGCCCTGATGTTTTAAAACTAAGGTCTGTGAATGCACATCTCTTATGGCTCCTGCCTGAAATTCATCCTTTAAGGTACTAGCTTGTGGCACTTTAAAATCTCCTTTAAAAATCCCATGAAATTGAACTTGGCTTGTTTTCCTTCTCATGCCTTTCCCATTACACTCTCTCCCATATAAGATTACTGTAATGACAACATCCCATTCCCCTCTCAGGATGATGGAATATTAAAACTATTCACTGAGGAGACAGAATGGGAAATAAAATATTATCACTTTACTGAAAATGGTGGAGTGGCTTAATTATCACGGGTACATATTAAGCCATAAGTAATTAATGTTGCTTGTCAGGATGACTGGTAAAGCAAATCTTAATTGTGAGAGAATAAATTTGTATTGTTGTTAAAAGTGGTGGGGGGGAGGAAGCCACCTCCTTTAATTTGAGTCTTGGATATTTGGACTACCAGATCTGGGGCATGTGTTTATTTGTGAGGTTGGCAGTATCACTTTTAAGTGAATTTCAAGATTTGGGAATGAAAATCTCTTCATTTTAAAATGTTTTCCCTAAACAGCAAAGAACTGCCAACAAGACAGCAGAAATTCTTCCAGTTCTTTCGAAAGCTTCAGTCAGACTTTATGAATCTTTAGTAGAAAATAACAATGCAGTCTAAACAATCTGAGTGCAGATTTGTGTGTATGTGTGTGTATGCCTCTGTGTGTGTGTATTCATGCTCTTTCCTGGATATACAGCTAGAACAAGAGATTGTAATATGCTTATTCCTTCTCCCATGTAGTTCTTTATTTTTTTTATTCTCCATCCAATTGCTTTTGGTTGGGCATGTTCTTTAGGTTAGTTAGCTTATGCTGGAAAATGAACAAAAAATGAATCCAATTGAATCTGCATTATATATTCCCTTTCTACTCCATTTGGAGCTATTACTGGCAGGAATTTTTGAACACTACAATAATATCTACAGCATACTGTACTTTTGCTGTAGAAATAACAACGGCCTTCAAGATGGGCGTTTTCTCAAAGAGGCATTTTTGTTTCATTCTGGTAAAATGCTGACTGACAACCAACTGCTCACATACTAAAATTGCCTGTAAAATTTCTGATTGATAAATATATATTCCTCAAGATGCTTTTGGTACTGGCCTAGGGGGTGGATAGGGGATATGGATATTATCACAAATGAAGTAACTGGGCTGGAGTAAAATTTTATCACCAGTCAAACAGTCAGCTACATCTGATCATACAAAGCCTCCACCTACCATTAACATATCAATATAGATGGTACAGTAAAGTGATCAAATTAGCTCTGTTAGAGCATGTAAGGATAATGATTTAAGAGCTGATCAGCTGCTATGATGATGTAATGCTGGGAATGAGTCAGCATTCCTGCTGATATCACTTCAAGAGCCTGTAATAAGAAGAGGCCCTGTTGGGGGCATATCTCTCTCTCCATGTGTGCTTCCATGCTGTAATTGCTGATTGCTGTTTGTTTTGAGGTCTGACTAAAGTACCTGTATGTATATAGTCTTTGTAGATAAAACCACTATTGAAATACAAACCTCTGTTTACAGTATTTGCTCCTGGATTGTCTCACAGTCACACTGTGTGCACTCTGACAGAGCATTTCATTTGCATGCATTTTATTCTAGGAGAAGGGAGGC
Organism: Ahaetulla prasina; assembly: GCF_028640845.1. NCBI lineage: Eukaryota > Metazoa > Chordata > Lepidosauria > Squamata > Colubridae > Ahaetulla > Ahaetulla prasina. Next base: position 125,859,343 of record NC_080540.1, read on the forward strand.
AAGTTTAAAGAAAAATTGGCAGGCACAGTTCACAATGCTGAGTCAATAAGTGGGTCTCAGAAGCAGGTTTGAAGAGCTGTTATTGAGATATTGTTTAAGTTCGATAAAAGTAGGTAAAAGTTTATTTTGTGATCTACAGTGGTCACATAAAACAAACTTTAGTGAATCAACTCTATTAGTCTATTGCAACATAAACAACAAATTGTATGGCACCTTAAAGACATATTGTAAGGCAGGGGTCTCCAACCTTGGGAACTTTAAGACTTGTGGACTTCAACTCTCAGAATTCCTCAGCCAGCAAAGAAAAGCTGGCTGAGGAATTCTGGGAGTTGAAGTCCACAAGTCTTAAAGTTCTCAAGGCTGGAGACTCCTGCTGTAAGGTAAAGTAAAATAGGTTGATTTATAAGAAAATTCAAATCCATAATTAGACCAAATTCAAATCCATAATTAGATCATAATTAGACCAAATGAGACCAAATCCATAATTAGACCAAAGTAAAATAGGTTGATTTATAAGAAAATTCAAATCCGTAATTAACCAAATCCATAATTAGACCAAATGGACAACTAACCAATGACTCATTATGTGATGAATTTTTTTTAATTCACGAAATTATCTTTATTATCAATAGATAATGAAGATACTTCCTTGAATAAAAAAAGGAATAGCCATTCTTGGATTAATGTAATATAGAATCTTTGATTTCTGGAAATGTACTGAATTATCTGATAGCTCACAGAAAGATAAAGTATCTGAAGACAGCCTTAGATGAATTAGCTGTTCTCTGAAACCTATTAAATTCCATGCAAGGTGATTGCACAATAAAAGGTTTGTTTAAAAATGCCCATCCAAATGGTTGGATTATGAGTTCCAGTTTAGGCACAGCACAGTGTATGAATAGCTCCAGTATAGTAGAATGGTACATGGTGATTATGATCATATTCCCTTTTTCTGCTATTTCCGTTTTGTCATATAGCAGAAAAAGGAAGAGTGAGCGAGTAAAAAGAAGGCACAAGACTACTAAATATTTGGTAGCATTTGGTAGTCTATTAGGTTAAGACAGACTTTCCTAATCTGTTGCTTTTTCCCATCCCAAATCAGCTTTTTTGAGTTTTCTGGGAGTTAGAGACCAATACATAGTCAGACAACCACTATGTGGAAGCAAAAAGATACATAAGAAAATGACTGAATGACTTCTGGGCATTCAGATCTGGTCACTATTATCAAGCAACCAAGGATTATTATTCATTACTTTACTTTCACAAAGTAAAGGGAAATGAGTAAGAAGATAAAGCTGGACGCTTCCTTTGCATGCTATAATGGCTTGAACATCTATGTTCAAGTCTCATTCTGATGTTATGCCCTCTATTGTTCAGCTAAACCATTTCATAGTTAAAAATGGGAACAGAGAACCATCCATGGATGAAGCTCCTTGGATGATGAAAAGGATTTGATGTACTTACTATCTGTCTATCTATCTATCTATCTATCTATCTATCTATCTATCTATCTATCTATCTATCTATCTATCTACCTACCTACCTACCTATCTATCATCTATCTATCTATCTATCTATCTATCTATCTATCTATCTATCTATCTATCTATCTATCTATCTATCTATCTAATCTCCCTTCCAAAGTTATAAAATGCTATGTAGAAGTTAGCAATATACAAGATCAGGCTTTATTTTTCATCTTTTTCTTCTTCATTTTTTTCTTCCTTAATTTTTTCCCTTATAGTGTTTCTGGGGTCTGCTTGTAACCCACAGTCATGCAGATTGCTTTGAGTGGCGCTGATGAAAGAATAGGTTTTCCTGCTTCTTACAAACATGCTGCACATTAAAGCCTTTGCTTGTGGGTGGAAGAAGAAATTGCACGCTCTTCAGCTGGCACACTAAAGAATCTCAAAGATTCTTATTTCAGAACTTAAAGGTAATAACAGAAGGCCAATTCTGGGCTGCTGAATGTTACGATGAAGTCTTAGATCTGCTGCCGTGAAGCTGTTTGCAGAAGGTTCTTCTATGTTTCTTTTAATTGGTCTTTGGTTTATGTCTCCAAGATAATTATTATTTACCTTTTGGCTAAGCCTAGCAAAGGATTAAACAAAATTTCAGTATTATAACTTACTTACAAATTCAAATTAATTAGGAAGAATAGTCCTCATTGTCCTTTTATTTTATGGAGGTGCAGATAATACCATAAATTTTCTTATTAATTTACCCTAGTGTCTTATCCTTTCCAAGAAATTTCTGAGTTGCTTTCATTTGCTTGCGGAACATTCATCAGCGATGTGCATTCAAGGTCTTTCTACCCAGACCTTTCCACCCACTATGCTGATCCATTCATATTAAAAAAAAAAATACAGTGGTCTCCATGGGAACCATGAGCTATGGAATGAGAGATGCTGCTCTACATTCAGTGAACAAATAGAAAACACATCTGTTTGAGATCAAGAGGCATGTATGTAATGAACTGTGAAGGGCAGCAGGTCACCAGTGAGTAAGTAACCTCTTTAGAAATCCAAATATGTTAGTGCATCTCAGAGAAGATTTCATAATATATATGAAATACTAGATAACCTTTCTTAGATACGTTAATAAATAAAATTCAATGAATCAAAAGATATGTGTATATTAACTCATAATCTTAAGGTTCGGAACCACCAGATGCTAATAAATATGGATCACCGGACTATAATTCAGAAAAGCATGCAATCATTTTTCGCTCTCATGCAGTTGAAAGTTGGTAAAAGAGGAAGGAGATTACACTGAACTCTACAATGAAGATACTTTCTTTCTGCTGGGTGGGTACTCCTCTCTTCTTTCTCCCCATGCAAAGCTACACATAATTGCCATGTTGCTGTGGAGCAGTGGTTGGTTTCAAACATTTTTACTACTGGTTCTGTGGGTGTGGCTTGGTGGGCGTGGCATGGTGGGTGCGGCAGGGGAAGGATACTGTAAAATCTCCATTCCCACCCCACTCCAGGAGAAGGATACTGCAAAATCCGCATTTCCTCCTGATCAGCTGGGACTTGGGAGGCAGAGAATAGATGGGGGCGGGGCCAGTCAGAATTTTTACTACAGGTTCTCCGAATTACTCAAAATTTCCGCTACCAGTTCTCCAGAACCTGCTGAAACCGACCTCTGCTATGAGGTCAGATTACTGATAAACTATAAACCAATGATGCATATTAAGGCAGAGTACAATTGCACAATCTAGAAACAGATCAAACTAAACCCCAATGGGAAGGTTTCTGAAAACTACTTGGCCTCACTTATTTTTACTTTGAAAAAGAAGAAGGTAAATTCAGCACTTCTGGGAGCTGTTTCGATTATTTAGCACCCAATGCTAAACTATATCGTACCATAGAAAATAAGTGGTTTTGCTTCTGACAGAAAGTTGTTAAATACTCTTATCCAAGAGTAGAACTGTCTATCTATCTATCTATCTATCTATCTATCTATCTATCTATCTATCTATCTATCTATCTATCTATCTATCTATCTATCTATCTATCTATCTAATCTCCCTTCCAAAGTTATAAAAGGCTATGTAGAAGTTAGCAATATACAAGATCAGGCTTTATTTTTCATCTTTTTCTTCTTCATTTTTTTCTTCCTTAATTTTTTCCCTTATAGTGTTTCTGGGGTCTGCTTGTAACCCACAGTCATGCAGATTGCTTTGAGTGGCGCTGATGAAAGAATAGGTTTTCCTGCTTCTTACAAACATGCTGCACATTAAAGCCTTTGCTTGTGGGTGGAAGAAGAAATTGCAAGCTCTTCAGCTGGCACACTAAAGAATCTCAAAGATTCTTATTTCAGAACTTAAAGGTAATAACAGAAGGCCAATTCTGGGCTGCTGAATGTTACGATGAAGTCTTAGATCTGCTGCCGTGAAGCTGTTTGCAGAAGGTTCTTCTATGTTTCTTTTAATTGGTCTTTGGTTTATGTCTCCAAGATAATTATTATTTACCTTTTGGCTAAGCCTAGCAAAGGATTAAACAAAATGTCAGTATTATAACTTACTTACAAATTCAAATTAATTAGGAAGAATAGTCCTCATTGTCCTTTTATTTTATGGAGGTGCAGATAATACCATAAATTTTCTTATTAATTTACCCTAGTGTCTTATCCTTTCCAAGAAATTTCTGAGTTGCTTTCATTTGCTTGCGGAACATTCATCAGCGATGTGCATTCAAGGTCTTTCTACCCAGACCTTTCCACCCACTATGCTGATCCATTCATATTAAAAAAAAAAATACAGTGGTCTCCATGGGAACCATGAGCTATGGAATGAGAGATGCTGCTCTACATTCAGTGAACAAATAGAAAACACATCTGTTTGAGATCAAGAGGCATGTATGTAATGAACTGTGAAGGGCAGCAGGTCACCAGTGAGTAAGTAACCTCTTTAGAAATCCAAATATGTTAGTGCATCTCAGAGAAGATTTCATAATATATATGAAATACTAGATAACCTTTCTTAGATACGTTAATAAATAAAATTCAATGAATCAGAAGATATGTGTATATTAACTCATAATCTCAAGGTTCGGAACCACCAGATGCTAATAAATATGGATCACCGGACTATAATTCAGAAAAGCATGCAATCATTTTTCGCTCTCATGCAGTTGAAAGTTGGTAAAAGAGGAAGGAGATTACACTGAACTCTACAATGAAGATACTTTCTTTCTGCTGGGTGGGTATTCCTCTCTTCTCTCTCCCCATGCAAAGCTACACATAATTGCCATGTTGCTGTGGAGCAGTGGTTGATTTCAAACATTTTTACTACTGGTTCTGTGAGTGTGGCTTGGTGGGCATGGCATGGTGGGTGCGGCAGGGGAAGGATACTGTAAAATCTTCATTCCCACCCCACTCCAGGAGAAGGATACTGCAAAATCCCCATTTCCTCCTGATCAGCTGGGACTTGGGAGGCAGAGAATAGATGGGGGCGGGGCAGAATTTTTACTACAGGTTCTCCGAATTACTCAAAATTCCACTACCAGTTCTCCAGAACCTGCTGAAACCGACCTCTGTTATGAGGTCAGATTACTGATAAACTATAAACCAATGATGCATATTAAGGCAGAGTACAATTGCACAATCTAGAAACAGATCAAACTAAACCCCAATGGGAAGGTTTCTGAAAACTACTTGGCCTCACTTATTTTTACTTTGAAAAAGAAGAAGGTAAATTCAGCACTTCTGGGAGCTGTTTCGATTATTTAGCACCCAATGCTAAACTATATCGTACCATAGAAAATAAGTGGTTTTGCTTCTGACAGAAAGTTGTTAAATACTCTTATCCAAGAGTAGAACTGTCTCATAAGTCAGTATAATTGGTGAGATGGTTGAACTAGTTTTAACTAATGCCCATGTAAGCTTGGATACCCCTAGAATGAAGTCGCCTAGCATTTTCAAACATAGGTGTTCTGCCTTAAGCTAAAACCAGATTTCTTATTGATGATCTACTTGATTGATTGACATAGTGATTGTTTGATTTACAGTCCAACATTCTGTTGTAGCAACCACTCCAGGCAGCTAACAAAACCTTAAACAAACATAATACACATACACACATACCATTAAAGGTAAAAGAAACACTAAACTCACCTAACAAATAAAAGCCTAGTGTAAGAGCTGCATCTTTATTGGTTTCCTAAATATCTGTAGTAGAATCTCCAGGTAGAATGGCAGAAAATGTGAAGACGGGAGGACCAAACAGAGTCCTTGCACAGCAAAAAATATGACTGCATTACTAACCTTCCCCAGCATCCCTGAAGCCTTATCTGATAGTTCTCAAGAGAATGCAGCCAGTCTGGCAAGATTCTTGTAACTAGGCATTGGAACAATAAATAAATAACTTTGTTCAACTCATGTTGTGGTATTTGGTCCTTGTGCCTAACAAAACCAGCAGAATATTGTAAGGCCAAGTAAATAGATTCCATGGCTTGAGAAGCCTCCCCACACCGTGGGTTTCACAAAATGAGACCCCAAGATTGGCCCCCTTAAAAGGACCATTCTTGTGCCGTTAAATAATGGCATAGATTTATATTAGGAAAGGTGAATCATTAGGGAAACAGTGCTTGAGCTGTCAAGGCCTCCAAACCAGCACCTTAAATTATGCTTGGTAATCAATTGGCAACCATGAATGATTCTGTAACTTGAAGTAATTAGCAGCGAAAGGGCCAAATTTCCACAATTGTAACTTCCAAACACTTGTCACTGTAGGGCAGTGTCCTATAGTGTACCATGCAATAGATAACACAGGATGTAATCAAGATGGATCAATGGTGCCAAAGTTAATTTATTTAGACAGGACAAAGCTGGTGCACTAGATAGAATGCATCAGCAGACTTATTGATATGAAGTATCATATTTACAGAGAGGAGAGAGAGAGTACCAAGTTCACATACTAGCCAGAAAGGTTCTTCATTTCTTTTTCCTAGTCACTGTTTAATTTATTTTTTGTTTTTTTAGACAGTTTCACAGCTATCAAAATAATGCCAGAATTCTTCTCTTTAATCTACTTTCTTCATTGTCAATGGCTCTTTCCAGAGGGTGAACCTCTCCTCTCCCAATGATAGGGACAGAAATGGAAGCACTAGTAGCTTTTATTATCCTACTTAGAATAGGATAGTAAAAAAAGCAGAAGGATTACCAAAGATCAAGATATCATCCGAACACTCTGTAAAATGTTGTACACAAAGTGATTTCAGTGCCTTTTTGCCCAGAGGGCAATCACAATAGTTAGCCACTTAAAATGAAATATAAATCTAGAGTACAAGCAGTTAAATTTATAAATACATTGTTAAAGGCAGGGCTGAAGAAAATGGCCCAATAAATGTCTCATCAGGAAAAAACCAACTTGTATACAGAAACTAACTTTAGTTCTTACTTTGATTTCATCTCAACAATTGCTTATGTTTCTCTTTATTTATATCAATAAAAGTACTTTTCGTTCGAGAGGTCTAAAATAATGTGCTTACCACAAGCTCAACACCTATTTGGTCTATCAGCTAAGCAGTGTACATATAAGGAAGACAGTCAGGAGATGCTAGAAAAATGGTGCTTAGCATACTTGTGGCCAGAAACTCCTTTACAGAAATGCCCCCTACTTGTGAAGTGAATATTTGAAGTGGATAAATGCTTGATACAAAATCCACAAGAGTACTGCAAGAACTGGAGTAAAAAGAGGTTGGATGACGAAACAAGACATTTCTTGATTCTTTATCACTTCCAGGAAGCAGTTATTTCAAGAAGCAAAAGAAGAGACCTTGACATTTCTAGCACAGAATTTAAGAGAGAAAAAAAGAAAAGAAAAGATCATAGAGGGCAGCTGTCTAGGAAAAATGCTCCCAGATGGAAAAGAGTTTCTCAAAAGACAGCAAGAAATACTATGACAGTATAGGGTAAGCATGACTGTGTCATTCTTTGAGAACCAAGTTTTGATTATAAATATTCTAAATCTATCATCAGCATGCAGATTTTAGAATTCAATTAACCATGGCTAATAGCTAATATGGATGCAGTGGCTTAGTGGGTAAGACGCTGGGCTTGTCGATCGAAAGGTCGACAGTTCAGCGGTTTGAATCCCTAGTGCCATGTAATGGGGTGAGCTCCCGTTACTTGTCCCAGCTTCTGCCAACATAGCAGTTTGAAAGCACGTAAAAAATGTAAGTAGAAAAATAGGGACCTTGTTTAGTGGGAAGGTAACAGCATTCCGTGAGCCTTTGGCATTGAGTCATGACAGCCACATGACCATGGAGACATCTTCTGACAGCACTGGCTCTTCAGCTTTGTAACGGAGATGAGCACCGCCCCCTAGAATCAGGAACGACTAGCACGTATGTGCGAGGGGAACCTTTACCTTTTTAATAGCTTTCAATCATGTGGCTAATCAAGATTATTTCTGGATTTGGCAATTTACATGCTTGATTTCATTTTATAACTAAGAATAAAGTCATCTGAGCACTCATGAACATGGACACCCATTTTCTGGGCAACTGCAGTCTAAGATTAGCCTTTATGGCTTCTGGGATTTTTTTTCTTTTAATTTCTCAGTTTAACCTACACCTGTGGGATTTCCTGGTGGTCCCTCATCCAAGTACTAGCCAGACCCAACCCAGGCTGCATTTCTGGTCGGTTTCTTCCATCTGCTGCAGACAATTAAAAAAATAGTCCTGAATGTTTTTAAAAAGAGTAAAATACAGAGAAGAAATAAGATTTGGTGAGGGCTGCATCCCAGTTAGCTTTCTTTCTTCATATATAATAGATCTCTATAACTCCTTCACAACAAAATTAAAAGAGATAGAGATTTATATTGTATATAGTGGTGAATATGATTGCATACTTAATTGTCATGTTGTTGCTGTTGTAAAACAGATCTCCTGATCTTTTAAATTACAGCTCCCATCACCCCTGAACCAAAGATGTGGATTTCCCTCCAAAATATGATTTCGTAAATTTTCCTATGCAAATAAGTAAGATTCCAATTAGCATATCACTTCAGTACGCTTAGTCTGCACAAGTATTTAGGCTATAATATCTAATAATAATATCTAATAATATCTAATAATCTATAATAACAGCATTCCGTGCGCCTTTGGCGTTGAGTCATGCCGGCCACATGACCACGGAGACGTCTTCAGACAGCGCTGGCTCTTCGGCTTTGAAACAGAAATGAGCACCGCCCCCTAGAGTCGGCAACGACTAGCACGTATGTGCGAGGGGAACCTTTACCTTTACCTTTATCTGATGGGAGAAAGGAAGAATTATGAGATCCTGCTTCTCAGTATTTTATAGCAATCACCTGAAAAAGCAAATATCTTCTATCTTTGAAATTGTAAACTTATCTGAAGTAGGAAACATTCCACTAAAAATGCTGAACCCATTATTCCTCTCAGTATTGGAACTGGGCCAATTTGAGCTGAACAGCAACTGAGCATCCATTTTTTAAAATTTTAATTTATGGGAAATAGTGTAACATAACAATGAAAGTTGCCACAGAAGCACTCTTTGCAAGGTACTTTAAAACCAAGTGGTGATTTCTCTCATTTGTCCTTGCCATCTGTATGTCTCAAATACTTCAAGTGTAGCGCTATTTATATGCTTATGAGGCTGGAAGTTGCAGAAACTCTTTGAGTCATTCATTAACTCTGTCTGAGCTAGTAAATAGCTCAGCACTGTGAACACTAGCCAATTAATTCACACTTTCTGCTTCAAACTGACCAATTAAAGAGGATCTGAGTTTCTAATGTTCTCTGAATGACCAGATAACTTTTCACCCTTCTTTCCATTGTGATGTCCTTTATCTCAACAAACTTTATAAGAACAGGAAGACACCCAAGTAGTATTTGGATCTCTGGGGATCTTCGTGCTCTCTGAGCTTGGTGGTTTTCTTGCAGACATTTCATTACCAATCTAGGTAACACCATCAATGCTAGTGAATATAGTGACTCAAAAACCATTCCACTTCTAAAAGGGCCAAATGGTGAAGATTGTAGCGATGATGCTGTTAAAGCTAATCTCTTCAACACTTTTTTCAGTCCAGTCTTTGTCAACAGCAATGGCATCTCCCCCTCATTTCCTAGTCACACCTCATCCAATTGCAATTATCTAATCCACATTGATTTTACTGAAGATACCGTCATATGGGCACTACACAAACTAAAGCCATCTCTATCTATTGGTCCTGATGGAATATGTGCCTTCTTTCTTAAAAAGCTTTCCTCTGCCATAGCTGAACCTCTAAGCACCATCTATGAAGTATCTTTTAGAATGAGCTCCTTGCCTGACATATGGTCATTAGCAACAGTCATACCTATCTTCAAACCCCGGCCTTGTTGAGAATTATAGACCAATCTCTCTTTGTTGTGTCACGTGTAAAGTCATGGAATCCATCATAAACCAATCCATCACCCTCCACTTAGCGACAAATAACTTACTCTCTGATAAACAATTTGGTTTCAGGGAAAATTTGTCATGTAATCTGCAACTCATACACTGCAAAAATATTTGGACCTCTCAACTCGACCAGAGCAAAGCAATAGACGCAATTTACATAGACTTCTGTAAAGCCTTTGATTCAGTAGTGCATGACAAACTACTTCTGAAACTAAAATCTTATGGCATTTCTGGACCCTTACATAATTGGAAAGCTGTGTTCCTGTCAAACAGGCAACAAGTGGTCAAAATATGAGCAGCCTATCAAATCCTGCACCTGTTGATAGCAGTGTTCCCCAAGGCAACGTTCTAGGTCCAACACTCTTTCTGCTTTATATCAACAACCTTTGTGATCAAATTATAAGCAGCTGCGTCCTCTTTGCCGATGTTAAAATATTCAACACCACAGTCAACTCTACTACCCTTCAAAATGACCTAAACTATGTATCTGAATGGTCAAACAATTGGCAACTCCAAATCTCTGCTAACAAATGCTCAGTCATGCACATTGGCAATAGAAATAAGAACATCAAATATTTGATGGCTGGAAATGTTCTAAAAGTTGATCCACACTCTGTCAAGGACCTAGGAGTACTCACTTCAAAAGATCTAAGTCCCAGAGCTCACTGTAACATCATTGCAAAAAAGGCATGAAGAGTTGTCAATCTTATTTTACAAAGTTTTCTCTCTGGTAACACTATACTTCAAACTAGGGCATATAAAACCTTTGCCAGACCTATACTTGAATACTGCTCACTGCCTGGAACTCTCACTGTATTTCAGACATCAATACATTAAAGAAGGTCCAGAGATATTTTACTAGAAGAGTACTCAAATCTTCTGCTCAAAATAAAGTTCCCTATACCACTAGGCTTGAAATTTTAGGTCTGGATAGCCTCGAACTATACCGTCTACCTTCTGATCTATACTTAGTTCATAAGATTATTTACCAAAATGTCCTACCTTTAAATGAGTACTTTAATTTCAACCGTAATAACACAAGGGCTATCAATAGATTCAAACTCAATGTAATTCGCTCTAATCTTGATTGTAGGAAATATGACTTCTGCAATAGAGTAGTAAATGTCTGGAACACTCTACCTGATCTTGTTGTTAGTCTTGCTAATCCCCATACCTTTTACCTTGAACTATCTACCATGGACATTTCATGTTTCTTAAGGGTGTGCATAAGTGCACCAGCGTGCCTACCGTCCCTGTCCTACCCTTCCCATTTATATGTAATCATTCTATGTATTTATGGCTATGGTTTGCCTATTTATATCCTTTTTTTTTGGTGCCAATTTTTTTCATGTGTCCATGTCTATGTCTATACTGTTACTTGTTTCCTTGTACTTGTTGACAAATAAATATATATAAACATACAGTATATATATGGGTCTTTCCTCAGTTGTACCAAATGAAATGACAGCTTAGAACAGGGAAGTGGGACATGACAGTTCACCTTCTTCCTGGGGGGGGGGAATCATTAATATGGAAGGAATTTATTGGATTGCAAGTTTATCCCTCTCTGAGGTAAGGAAGAGAAAAGTCAATTTTGTGAGAATGGTGAAGAATGGGAAATAGGGCTTTGGCAATTTTATCACATCAGTGCTAGTTTGCTGGCGTTGAATGGTTGACAGAGACATGTGTAGCCTAAGAGATAGGGTACAATCAGCTCCTAGAAATGTGTAGTGTCTTTATTAAAAGTGAACTAACCAATAGAGCCAATTTGGTATAGAGGGTTAAGTTGCTAGCCAGGAGACTGTGAGTTCTAGTGCCATCTTAGTCATGAAAGTTGGCCGGGGGTCTTTAGACCATTCAGTCTCTCTCAGCTGAATCCATTTCAGAGGGTTTTGCTGTGAGGAAAATAGAAGGAGGAAGGAGTATTCAATATGTTTGCTGCCTTGAGTTACTTATAAAATAATAAAGATGGAATAAAATCTAATAATCAGTAGAAAGATACGGCATTAGAATATAAGATGAGAAACCGATTTGCTAGCCATGGTATTGAAAAATATAGAACCGGGGACATAATTTTAGCTGAGATTTGGAATAATAAATATTGTGTTAGCTCTGCTGGTTCTTCCACTCTTACTCCTGATAAGTTTAGGGCCATTCATCTAATCTTCTGCTTTAAGTCAAATTGATGTATAGTGGTAATAATGCTGACATACAAACACATTTATTTTTCCCACTAACTGCATAATTGAAATTTACTAGGTAAAAAGAAACGACAATTATATTTATGATATTAGGCAAATTGTTATTATTTTCATTTCTCTGTTCTTTAGAATATAGAACATGGAATCATAGGGCTGGAAGTGACCTCAGAGGTCCTCTAGTCCAATCCCTTGCTCAAGGCAGGAGTTCTTATATCATCCCAGTTAAATGGTTGTCCAGTTTATTTCTGAAAACTTCCAATGATGGAATACCCATAACTCTGGGAGACAAGCTATTCCATTGTTTTATTGTTTTCACTATCAGGTTATTTCTCCTTACTTCTACTGTAGGTTCAAGTGCCGCCTTAGCTATAAAAGTCAGGTGGGTGACTTTGGGCCAGTCACTATTTCTCTCAGCCCAACCTACCTCCCAGAATCCAGAACTGGCTATTACAGGTTCTGTCCATAATTAATAGTAAGTAGCCTTCAGTCCCTGTATTCAGGCATATGCATTCCAGGGAACAAAATGGTTGTCCATTGAAGGGTGTGTAGAGATTAAAGTATTGATAAAGAATTTGTGCATGAGTTTCTTCTTGCTACACATAATGCACATATTTATTCTCTCTCCTGCAACTCCAGGAATGCCAGCTAACAACAACTAGCAAAATAGTTCTCTAGTAATGTATGTTAGGACATTTCTTTAAAAACCTTATAGATGTGCTAAGCAAGAAATGAAGTCACAAGTTTTGTATTCCTGCCACCTATATAGACCTTCAAAGAGGGGGGATGAGAAATTTTCTTTTCCCACATTCCCAACAGTGTTTTAAGCCTCACTATCCTGCTTTAAAGTCATACGAGGCAACCATTTTCGCTCCATCTTAGATTTACAGAAGTTTCTGCTGCTTGAATAAATTCCCTGAAGCAAGAAGCACTACTTCAAATGTGTTTTAAAGCAAATAAGCTTAACACATCTACCTTGATCGATCGATTTATCGATGACATGAAAGCTCATCGTGTAAGCTTTGGGGCAGCTATGGTGTGGGAAAAAAATAATGATATAGTCTGCTGTTATAAACAGCAGTAACAACATTAAGAAAACTTCCCCTCTCACAGCAGTGACTTTGAGCTTCAGCATTCATGGAGTGATGGTGGCAGCATGGTACAATGAGAATCTCAATACCCTTTTTATAACAGCATGAGTAGCAAATGCACTTAGGAAAAGGCTAAACTGGTATCATGATGCCCTATATGCCATCATGCCCATTTCTACCCCTTCTTCCCGAAATTGTTTTTATAGGATACGGATCCATTTTCTCAAAAGCTAGCAGGCACATTTTAATGAAAATCTTGGCTATCGATTCATTAGCTGGATTAAAGCCATTCCACCAGCTGGACTAAAGCCATTCCAAAATTATAATATGCACACAATGACAAGCTAATTTTTACTGATTTTTTTTTCCAAACACTGTTTGTGCCCGCTAGATAGGCTCATCCATTCTTGAGTCGCAGTGAGGGGAAAAAAGGCAATTGGACAAAGCAATGAAAGTTGGCATTGTCATCTGGAAGAGAAAACACAATCTCAACTCCCTTCTCCTCATTGCCCCCACCCCAACTTTATGAATAACTGCATGAAGGAACTCCCTGAAAGAACTTTTTCAAATATATTTGGAGGCTGATCTTTTTAAATCAATATTTAAGATTTGGATCTTCATTGGTTTCTGTTTGTTGATTTTACAAATCATGAAATGAAGCCTGGGCTTTGGCAAGAGAGTAATTTGGGATCTTTTCTTAATGCAGTTTGTAGATAAACTTAAATTCAAAGGGGTGGTTATGAACTGAACTCCTGCTCCATAGTTTTATTTATAAAGCTGTCATCGGCTACTGTCTTTGTAATCCACCAAGCCTCCAAGTTAAAACCAAAACAAAAGTAAAATATCTCTGTTGCATGTATTATAAGTCTATGAATCACAAAATGCAGGGGTCAGTTGAAAGGATTAATTAGTACATAAGAAACATGAGAAGTAGACTACAATTGCATTACTATTTAAAAAACGTGTCATAAATTCTTCCTTAATTGCTCTGCTCTTTTTTAATAAATCCCCAATCATTTGTTTGTATTTGTATACTTGTGGTTTGTCATTTCTGATATGAAACTTCCTTTTCTTTCTTTTGGGAGGTGTCATAATCTATAATAACTCAAATACTTTGGCCACTTAATGAGAAGGAAGGACTCACTGGAGAAGAGCCTAATGTTGGGAACGATTGAGGGCAAAAGAAAAAGGGGACGACAGAGAATGAGGTGGCTGGATGGAATCAGTGAAGTAGTCAGCGTGAGCTTAAATGGACTCTGGGAGATGGTAGAGGACAGGAAGGCCTGGAGGAACATTGTCCATGGGGTCACGATGGATCGGACACAATTTCGGAACTAACAACAACAAATAATCTATGATAAAATATTCTTCAGAATTATTATGTAGAAATACTAGAGTTGATTTGCCAGCAATCTAGGGCTTGAAAATAATCTTGAAAAGTATAGGAGTAAATTCCCAGGCTGTTTTATATTAAGCTTCCTGCTTTTTTTGGATGGATGGATGGACAGACAAATGATAAAATATGTATGTATTGTTTCTTGCAGCCTTATAGCAAATAAGCACATTATGCATCAAAATCTGTATCTGTAAATAAAGCTATTGATACAATACAATAAAAGAATATTAAAAATATAATGAATGATCAATATCAATACTTGTCTTCATTCACAAGCAGAATACATAGAAGCACAAAATCAAGCAGCCTGAGCGATAGGCCAGAGTCTTGGCCATACAGAAGATTTGACAAATAAGCATCCTCCTATCTGCCAATAGTTTTTCAGCATGGGAAAGACAATTGTCATCTGAGATTCCCTGTAAAGAGAGAAGCAGAGCAGCATGCGTCAGAGGGGCTCTGCAGAGCTATCTCCTCACAGGCATTTGTACCGATGTAGAGGAATGCAGAGGATAGTGTCTCCAATCTGCCAAGGTGAAGGCAAAATTTCAGAACTGGAAAGGAGGAAAGACAGGCAGATGGCAAATGCCCATTTGAAAAAACAAACCCACAGATGTTGGGATTAAATACCAGGCTTCGATTAGTTACAAAATCTATATCCCAGATATGCCGCATAAGGACAATCTTGGAATTTTCAAATCTTAATGAGTAGAGGCTGTCCAAAAGAAACCTTAGGACTGGGTTCTGCTGTTAGAGTTTTTTAAAGCCAATTTAATTAGCCAAGTTTTTCCCATGGCCTTTTTTTGGGGGGGAATCAATCTATCATAGACTTCAGACTAGAACCAAATATTAAAATTACCAAAGTGGAATCTGATCAATGCAAAATATTATTTTTTTAAAAAAAATGCTTCCCAAAGATTTGGAAAATATTCATCTCTTGATTCAGGCGGAAGTGGATTTCCAGCATCCTATTATAGCTTCTCTTAGACTAAGATGGTACTTATTATTGTGCTGAGTTTATTAAAATCCATTTTTAAAGTCCAAGATACTAATTTGACTATGCCTAGTTTTAATTTTTCTTAAAGGAAATATTCAGTTTTATGCTGAAAATTTAGTAGTTTCCTATTATTTCAACCAAAACTTCAACCTCATCTTCCCTATGTAATATCAGGTAAAGGAACTTGATTTTCATATGACTTCTATTGAGAAAAAAAAAGTTGCCTTTAGAATAGAACAGGGTTTTTCAGGTTTGGTAGAATGTTTGTCAACAAGTGTTGATATGACGAAAGTCAGACCCACTCTTTGGGTCTCATGGAAAGAAATGAAAAAGTACTTCTGTAAGCCATTGTATACTCACTAGCTGGGCGCCCATGCTTCGCTACGAAACTATATGATTGGGCGTGAAAAATTGACACTTAAAGCCTGCAACTTAATTTAGAATGTGCAACTCCATTGTATCAGAGCGTGTTAATATAAGGCAATTGGCAGTTGGAACAGAGGGGGAGGGGGAGTAGAATGTCCCAGCCTGCAGGCTGGATGAGTCATGTGCTGGCCACGCCCATGCCTGGTTTAGTGGAGGGGAAGCATCAGAGCATGTTAATATAAGGCAACTGGCAGTTAGAGTTCTGTTCAGGTGGGGAGGGGGAGTAGAATGTCTAGCTCCTTAGCATCAGAGGGTGTTAATATACGGCAAATGGCAGTTGGGACAGAGTTTCTTTCAGGTGGGGAGGGGAAATAGAATGTTTAACTCCTTAGCATCAGAGCATGTGAATATAATATTGTATATGAAATACTAATGATCTGATGGTCATTTCAAAAAATTCTTTCTTAGCGAGCACCTAGAAGCCAAAAGGAACATATGTGCCAAATTTCAAGTTTGTAGGCTGTACTGTTCTGGAGATTTCATGATGAGTGAGTTGTATTTGGCTTATAGAAAGATGATAGATAGATAGATAGATAGATAGATAGATAGATAGATAGATAGATAGATAGATAGATAGGATGACAGTAGAACAAAATTATTGCTTTTATTTGCTCTGCCACTTACTTTAGTTCAAATGCTCCCGACTTCTAAATCCATTCACTGCAATTCCAAGAAAGAATGAATATTTTGACAAATAGTGCATCTCCTCACTTTCAATGCTTCTGTTTCTTTTAAACAATTGTTAAGCTTTAACTGCCATATTCCATTAAGTTTATAAATGAATTTGCATTATAAAATCAACTATGAATATAAATCTATGTGATTGAAATATTGGTATAAAACCATAGTGCTAAAAATGGCTAAAGCACCATAATACAAATGGTTAACAGAATGTGATGACCCAGGACGTGGCATGAAAGCAACACAACCAGAGAACAGGTCTAACTCCCTTTTATTGCTCCAACTGTGCCCCCAAACATCCCCACATTCACTACAAGTCCTGGAGCAAAGCTCTCACATGCATCTTCAGAACCCTCTGGCTGCGAGTAGTCCAGTAAGCAAGATTAGCCACACAGCAACCAGGGCCAACAGTCCAATAAGCCAGGTTAACCGAGCAGCAACCATGGCCAGCAGTCCAATAAGCTAGGTTAACCAAACAGTAACCAGAGCAAAAAGTTCAGTGAAGCAGGCAAACCGGGCAAACCCCACAAGACAAAGTACAGCAATCTCCAGGCTTTGGCAAATGCACACAAGGCTCCACAGATTCAGCACTTGTTCCTGACAAATGCCTCTCCCACTGGCACCTCCTTACATCTCAGTCCCAAGTGTGCCTTGTGAAAGGGGGCGGGGCACTCTCATCCTTTGTAGCAGGTTCAATCTGCCTTGATCTCGCCGTCTCTCTTCCCTCCTTGTTCTAGGATCAGGAGGGGGATAGTCCTTGCTCTTTTCCTGAGCTAACACAAACATGCACATGCTCAAACACAAAGATTTATGAACATTGTCTTAATATTCTAAGAGCTCTATGCTCCTTTGTGGCATGAGGAATACCTAAAACATTTTGGAACAATCTGGCATGATGTTTGACCTCAAGCACATCATGTGCTTGTTTTTTCAGCAGTCTCGTTCATTCCCATGGGGTAGAATTGACTTAAAAACTATTAAGATCCTCATTTAATAAGGAAAGAATAAGATTAAAGTCTTGCCTGGAAATTCATAGTAGCACAGTGGAAGATTACCTGGAGCATGAAATTATGGAAAATTATACAGTCTTAAAAGAAAACTGGATAAACTTTTTTCAGTGCTGTAAAAGCGCATTTGACTTTACCTGTTAACTAAAGGCCAATTAAGAATCAAAGTCATAATTATTTAATGTGTATAGATGTTTGTGTTTTTTATAACATAACTAAAAGATAAACCAAGATCCTTGTGGTTAGTTCAGCATAGATATCTAAGCCATAATTTTATTAATACTTTACTTACATTGATTCTGACTTTTGAGTTTAATTTTAGTTGTATTAGTTTTGTAGTTTAACAAAACTATAACAATAATAAAGCTGGAAGGGACCTTGGAGGTCATCTACTCCAACCCCCTGCTCACACAAGAGACCTATATTTGAACCACCGAACTGCCGACCTTTCTGATTGACAATCTCAGCATCTTAGCCACTGAGCCACCTAGCCAGGCAGTTTCATATTTTATATTTCAAACCAGGGATGAAATGCTCCCGGTTCGCACCAGATCGCCCAATCCGGTAGCGATGGCGACGGGTGGTTTGGAGAACTGGTAGCAAAAATCCCTCCCCTCACTGCCCATGCCCAGCTGAGCTGCATGATCATCAGAGGTTGTTTTTTTTTACTTTTAAAAGCATTTTTTCTTCAGCTGAAAAAAATGCTTTTAAAAGTAAAAAAAAAGCCTCTGATGATTGTGTGGCTCAGCTGGGATCATCAGAACCCTTTAAAAGCATTTTTTCTACAACCTCTTCTGCTAAAGAGGTTGTAAAAAATGCTTTTAAAAGTAAAAAAAAAAGTTGGCCACACCCACTCAGTCACATTACCCCCCCACCCACCAAGCCACGCTCACAGAACCGGTAGTAACAAATTTTACATTTCACCCCTGTTTCAAACCCCTATTTTTCTGTTTACGTATGCAACATTGACACACATAGAAAATAGTGGGCTTTGATTTCCATGCTGTGGCTATCAATTTGACATCTTCCCTGGGATGCAACTCTTCATATTGGAAAAATTGCTGAAAGAAGATTATTTGTGAAGAAAAGAGTCCTTGCAATCATGTGGCCCATAGTAAAACCAACAATCTTGCTAATGGATCTTATTTATTAATGTGTGTACATGTGTGTGTATGTAGTACAGTATGTGATTGTTGGGGGCATATAGCATATGCCATATGATTTCTTTCAGTTGGCTAATCAGAAATTTTGCACACATTTTCTACTAATTTTCTAAAATTAGTAGTTTTAGACAATTGTAGCAAACTTAATATCCAAGCCAGAAATATCTGAAAAACAAATTTATGAAATTCCAGATGGGAATATTTTAAAATGAATTGTCCATTGATTCATCTGCTAAAAAAATTAATTTAGTAGGTGCACATAGCTGTTTTTCAATTATTTCTGTGTAATATAGTTTTCAGGATGTAGTGCTGTCATATGTAATTTTAATTAGCTTTGTACATTATTGGAAGGCTCTTAGGCAGTCAAGAATAGTGTTTATTTAAAACAAGAGCAATCAAATTATCCCTATTTTGTCATTTCAGCAATAAAAGTGCTTGAACTCGCAGGTACAATTTTAAGAATAAATTCAAATAAAATACTAATGATCCGTTAATGAAAAAAGCAAAATAATAATGGCTATCTCTTTGGAAATTATTGGAATTATGTAATCTTCTACAATTTTTTGCTCCATAAGCAATGAGCAAAGCTTTTTTTTGTCTTCAAAATACCTATTTGTGTCCAAGACTTCTGTTTTCTTCAAGGCAAACCATAATATGAAAGTTGCATTTCACGTAAAATTACCAAAAACAAATCTCTTTTTCATAAGCCAGCATCACTGGGGAAATCAGAGAAAATCATGCTCTTAGTCTATTTTGCTTAGATAAGACATGTTATTATTTACAGCAATTTACCTGGTGTAGGTAAAGACCTTCACTTTTCTCTAGCTCTCCATCTGTCTGATTCAGTTCCCTTTTTCCTGTAGCTCTGATTTAAGATCTCTAGAGAAAGGATGATTTCATTACTTGTATCCATTTTGCTATATCAAGATAACATAATTTTATTTCCATTTTTCCTAAATAATGAAACCATATTTTGCCTGTCCTACATTGGTTACCGTAAATATTTTAATAGTCTTAATCAGAAACTGATGTATATGTTGTACTTATTTTAAAACCATTAGCTTACTGTTTGTCTCTATTTCTCTGTCTTATTTCTTTAAAAAAAAATAGATAGTAATTATTTAAGTAAGAAAGATTTGGCATTAACTTTAAGAATATGTAAGAATGTACTGTCACACCGTGAGGATGCTAGCCATTCATTTGTGTCCTATTCATTGTCATTCTATGGATCAGCTTTTTCCATCTTCTCCAATCTTGTACAACTTCTTTCAGTTGTTTTATGTTATGGCTGTCAGCTTTGATGGTGTCTAGTCACCCTGCTTTTTGGTGACCTTGTTTCCTTTTGCTGCTGACCATCCCAAGCATAACTGCCTTTTCAGTGAGTTTGATTGCATGACATGGCTTGAAATAAATAAGGCAGAATTTTGTAATTTTGCTTTCCAACAATGTACCTGGTTTAATATGCTCCAGTACTTGCTTGTTTCTCATTTTTGGTGTCAAACGAATGCGCAGAAGTCTTCTGTAACACTTCAGCTTGATCAGATTAATTTTTCTCTGGTATAGTTTTTCCATAGTCCAGCTTTTACAATCATAAATAGCTGTGGGAAACACAATAGCATGGATTAATCTTCATTTAGTTGCCAGGTTGATGTCCTTGTTTTCTATACTTGGTTCATCATTGCTATGCAATCCTGTGCACTTTGATGCTTTATTTCTGGACTGCATTCACTGCTTTGATCAACCTGCGATACTAAGAAAGTGAATTCTTGTACACATTTGATCTCTTCACTCTCGATTGTTATTTTGACATTTTCATTCCTCAGAGTAGCCATGAACTTGGGATTTTTGATGTTCAGGAAGAGGACAAATTCCTCATTCCTTTCTTTAATCCTTTCGATCAGATGTTTAAGGCTTTCTTTGGTTTCTGAGATGAGAATTGTTTTTTCAGCATAACAAAGCTTGTTGATTTTCTTCTTCCAGTCTTTACTCTGCTTTTTTTATTCTTCAAGTTCCAGCTTCCTCATTATCATTTTGGCCTGCAGGTTGAGTAAGAAAGGTGAAAGAATGCAACCTTGCCACAATCCTTTCTCCATCTTGAACCAATCACTGACTCGATATGATGTTTACACAGAGACTTCCTGATTTGTGAATACATCACAATCTAACTTTTTTTTTTTTTTAAATCACCTGTAATTTTATTTGGCAAACAATGACAATTTTGCTCGAGCAACAAAACTATGGATTTTCTTTGCTGAAAAAGATGCAAATAATGCTTAATGTGCTCTTTACATTTTCTATATATAAAATATTGGATTATTCAGAATGCATGACTAATTTACAAATTAATGCATATTGTCCAGCATCCAAAGGCAGCCAAAGAATTTTAGTTGTTAGTCTTATGCTAAGATTAACATGTTCCGCAACAGACATCATTTGCCCAGCTGGATTTGCTTTATTAACTAGGCATTTTATCATCCAATAAATTTTGTTTCTGAACGTTTTATTTATTGTCACTTATTACAACGAGGTGCTTTTTTGACAGACATAAAAGTGTGGCAAAAGAAGCTAGCCTAAATTCTGCAGTTAGTCATTTCAAACACTCCTTTCTTCTTTGAAACTCTATAGGTGTGCCATTTCACATTTTCTTCTTCTTCACTTATCCTGCACCTAATCAGTACCTTGCCAGGCAATCTTAATTGTATGTCTCTTAGGAGGAGATTAGAAATGCTCACCCCCAAGTCCCCACATTTTATTTTTTTGGGGGAGGTTGGGGCTCATGAGATATTCTCTGTAGATATACCAAGGTGAGTGTTAACACCACAGGCTATGCAATTTCACAGTGGGTGAAATTTAGAGTGGCAAAGCTACTGTAACTGACTTTCCAAGAAGGCAAAATATATGATGGAAGAGAACCTTATTAGCAAGTAGTGCAGAATTTTCAGAGAGAAGGTGTCCAAATGTTGGGGTGGGTGTTATGAATAGTCATAATACCCCAAATCATTTATAATTCCAAGAGCCCTGGTGGGGCAGTGGTTAGAATGCAGTACTGCAGGCCCACAGCCAGGAGATTGATCTTGACTGGCTCAAAGTTGATTCAGCCTTCCATTCTTCCAAGGTAGATAAAATGAGGACCCAGATTGTTGGGGGCAATATGATGACATTTCTAAAACGTTCAGAGTTTTGTAAAGCATTATGAAGTGATGTATAAGTCTAAGTGCTATTGCTATAAGGAGTATTAAATTCTAGTGCTTCCAAAAGCTTAAATTTGTCTAGTAGGAGACTCAGTACTGCAAAGATTGTATTATTTATGAATTTATTAATCATATTTAAATTTATTTATTTATTTAATCACATTTATATACCGCCCTATCTCCCAGGGGACTCAGGGCGGTTTATAGCCTAATAAAAACATACATATAAATACAGAATAAAACACCAATTTAAAAAACTTATTAAATAAGGCTGAATGTTAAAATTGCAATAAAATAATAAAACCCCATTAAAACCAAATTAAAATTTAAAATTCTAGTCCAGTCCTGCGCAAATAAATAGATGTGTCTTAAGCTCGCGGCGAAAAGTTCGAAGGTCGGAAAGTTGACGAAGACCTGGGGGAAGTTCGTTCCAGAGGGTGGGGGCCCCCACAGAAAAGGCTCTCCCTCTGGGCATCGCCAGTCGGCACTGCCTGGCTGACGGCACCCTAAGGAGTCCCTCCCTGTGAGAGCACACGGGTCGGTGGGAGGCAATCGGTGGCAGCAGACGGTCCCGTAGATAGCCCGGCCCTATGCCATGGAGCGCTTTGAAGATAGTTACCAAAACCTTGAAGCGCACCCGAAAGGCCACAGGTAGCCAGTGCAGTCTGCGCAGGAGAGGTGTCACATGGGAGCCACGAGGGGCTCCATCTATCACCCGCGCAGCCGCATTATAGCTGCTTATCTCACATATGGATAGTCCTTGAGTTATGATCGCAATTGGGACTTGAATTTCTATCTATAAGTTATACTACTGTAAAGTGCTTAGCCAAAGCATCTCTGCAGTCCCCATTGTAAATAAGAGTCATGAGTCATTAAATGAGCATGTTCTCATAACTTCCTGCCAAGTTCCAACAACCAAAGTAACAGCCTAAGCAGTAACAGGCACCTGTCAGTGCACCAGTGGTGGATTTCTATCGGTTCGCCACAGTTCAGGAGAACCAGTAGTGGTGGAAGCAGGAGGCTCTGCCCACCTGCCTGGACATCATCATGGATGTTCTGCACATGTACGGAATCACCACATGCTCACGCACTCACAGTTCCAAACCAGTAGTGAAGGTAAGTGAAAGCCACTACTGCAGCGCACCCATGTGTCACCACTGCTACATGAGCTGTTTTGGCTGCCCGTTGGCTTTCAAGTGTAATTCAAAGTTCTGGTTATTACCAGAAGTATGGCATGTATGGCAGAAGTCCTGCATTGTTGAGCAACTGTTTATCCCCCAACTGCTTCTACCCACCCAGCACATTCCACTAGAGTGGGGGCATTCCAGGTGCCCTCCATTAAACACTGCAATCTTGAGAGACCTGGAAAGCATATCCTTTTGGGGCATCCTAACGGCATCACGCCAGAGATTAGGAATGCTCTCAGTCATGGGGTTCAGAAAATTTGGAAACCTGCCTTTGGACTGAGGTCCAGGGTTGGTGTTTATTATTTGTTCAATGGTTGCTGTTTGGCTTTGTTGTTTCTGCCATCCTTTAGACTGCCCTGAATTGTCTGTGATTCTCAATGCTTTTTTAACGTTTTCCTTAATTTTGTATGCTGCCTATAATCTACTGGAGTCAGGTATCCAATAGATTTCAATAAATAAATTTAAAAAGACTAAGATCCTAAATTATACCTAGCTGATTTAAAAAAATGGCTGATTAATACTGTGAAAGTTATGTGAGCTCCAAACCCTGGCCAGGTGCAGTAGCTCTGCTTGTCCTCATTTCCAGTGCAGCTCTTGGAAGAATTATGAACAGTGTTTCCAACCTGAAGGGAAGAGTCACAATTTAACATATACAGAAAATTCCAGATTAATTTCTGATTAAAGTAATGACTGAGAAAGATTCCAGTCTGAAATCCTGGGAGCACAATGATGCCTATTTTAGGCCTGTGGGATCAAAATTGTGACTCAGTGTAAGGCAGCTTCCTAAATTGTGTTTCTATCATGAGGGCCCCTTTTTCAAACCCGTTAAATTTCTGGAAAAGACGGGCTTACCAAAAAATACCCAATACATTCTTGAGGCTGCTATATCATATTCCCATCATGGAACATGACATTAAGTGCCAAAGTTCACATGCAAGAAAAACCAGCAGATGTATTGTAGTAGTACATACCATGAGTGCAAATTCCAATCGTGTCATACATTTCGGTTCTGCCGTATCTTTCTGAAAATGGCTTCTGCTTCTAGAATCCCTTTTTTTAAACAACACAGTATCTGTTTATCCACTAGTCCTTCAAGAAACAGTTTTAAAGCTATATATATATATATATATATATATATATATATATATATATATATATATATATATATATATATATATATATATATATATATATATGTCTTTGGTTGTTCGGGTTTTCTCCCGTGTAAAATTGGAAGTGTGTTGGCGACGTTTGACGAAGTCTCATTCGTCATCTTCAGGCTTCAGCTTCGTGCTTCTGGGAGCAATGTGTGATCGCAGCTGTTTCTTCCTTTTAACTGCTAGTGGGGGTTTGAACTGATTGGGTGGGAGCTTGCCTGTGCTCTGATTGGATGGGGGTTTTTTTGTGCTCTGATTGGCTGGGGGTGTGTCCTGTGTTGGTGGGGGCTTGGTTGTGCTCAGTTTAGTCTGTGTTGCAGGGGGATTTGAGCTGGTGAGCTGCATAGCTGTTGTTTGGCTTTGTGGTCGTGCTACATCTTCACAGTGGGTGTCAGTCTGCTGCATGTATGGATTGGAGGGGTTTGAAATGGCTAATGTTGCAGCTGCGGTCTGGCTTCTGGTTCTTGGTCGTGCTTCATGATCAGTGTGGGTTTGGGTCTGCTTTCTGGGTGGATGTGTGATGGTGACATCCTGTGTGGACCTCGTGAGTGTGGGTCCGGTGTCATTCCTCATGTTAGGGACTCGTTTGTCAATAAGGGCGGGTTTCCAAATGGCTGGTAGGCGGGAGGTGTCATCTCGTTTGTTCATGCTGTGTGGGCGTTTTTCTATCTCAATGGCTTCTCTGATTATTCTGTTGTTAAAGTGTTCAGTTTTGGCGATAGTTCTGGTCTTTTTAAAGTCAATATCATGTCCTGTGACTTTAAAGTGTTGGACCAGGGAAGAAGTTGGTTCCTCTTTTTTGAATGAGTTCTTGTGTTCTTCAATGCGTGCACTTATTCTTCTGTTGGTTTGTCCAATGTATGTGGTGGGGCAGGTGGTGCATGGGATTTCATATACTCCTTGATTTTCTAACTCAATTTTGTCTTTGGGGTTTCTTAGGATGGTGGATATTTTTTGGTTTGTGCAGAATGCTTCCTGATCAGTGTGGGTTTGGGTCTGCTTTCTGGGTGGAAGTGTGGTGGTGACATCCTGTGTGGACCTCGTGAGTGTGGGTCTGGTGTCATTCCTCGTGTTGAGGACTCGTTTGTCAATAAGGGCGGGTTTCCAAATGGCTGGTAGGCGGAGGTGTCATCTCGTTTGTTCATGCTGTGTGGGCGTTTTCTATCTCAATGGCTTCTCTGATTATTCTGTTGTTAAAGTGTTCAGTTTTGGCGATAGTTCTGGTCTTTTAAAGTCAATATCATGTCCTGTGACTTTAAAGTGTTGGACCAGGAAGAAGTTAGTTCCTCTTTTTGAATGAGTTCTTGTGTTCTTCAATGCGTGCACTTATTCTTCTGTTGGTTTGTCCAATGTATGTGGTGGGGCAGGTGGTGCATGGGATTTCATATACTCCTTGATTTTCTAACTCAATTTTGTCTTTGGGGTTTCTTAGGATGGTGGATATTTTTTGGTTTGTGCAGAATGCTTCCTGATCAGTGTGGGTTTGGGTCTGCTTTCTGGGTGGAAGTGTGGTGGTGACATCCTGTGTGGACCTCGTGAGTGTGGGTCTGGTGTCATTCCTCGTGTTGAGGACTCGTTTGTCAATAAGGGCGGGTTTCCAAATGGCTGGTAGGCGGGAGGTATCATCTCGTTTGTTCATGCTGTGTGGGCGTTTTTCTATCTCGATGGCTTCTCTGATTATTCTGTTGTTAAGAGTCTAAAAGCAGACCCAACCCCACACTGATCAGGAAGCACGACCAAGGACCAGAAGCCAGACCGCAGCTGCAACATTAGCCATTTCAAACCCCTCCAATCCATACATGCAGCAGACTGACACCCACTACGAAGATGTAGCACGACCACGAACACGAAGCCAAACAGCAGCAGTGCAGCTCACCAGCTCAAATCCCCCTGCAACTCAGACTAATCTGAGCACAACCAAGCCCCCACCCAAACAGGACACACCCCCAGCCAATCAGAGCACAAAAAAACCCCCATCCAATCAGAGCACAGCCAAGCTCCCACCCAATCAGTTCAAACCCCCACTAGCAGTTAAAAAGGAAGAAACAGCTGCAATCACACATTGCTCCCAGAAGCACGAAGCTGAAGCCTGAAGATGACGAATAAGACTTCGTCGAAACGTCGCCAAGACACTTCCAATTTTACACAGGAGAAAACCCGAATAACCAAAGACCTATATACAAACACCCGCGAAAACCTCAGAAAACAAATATATATATATATATACCGTATATACTCGAATATAAGCCGATCCGAGTATAAGCCGAGGTCCCCAATTTTACCCCAAAAACTGGGGTAAACTGGGGACTCGAGTATAAGCCGAGGGTGGGAAATGAGGCACCTACCGGTTGGGGAAACCCTCCCTCCCTCAGCTGAGAAGGCTGGCGGCTCCCCCGCCCCGCCCTCTCACTGCACCGGCAGGGCTTCCGTCCGGTAAAATGTGAAAAAAAGAAAAAAAAACAACTCGAGTATAAGCCGTATATACTCGAGTATAAGCCGAGGGGCTTTAAAAAAAAAAAAAAACTCGAGTATAAGCCGTATAGACCCGAGTATAAGCCGAGGGGACGTTTTTCAGCACAAAAAACGTGCTGAAAAACTCGGCTTATACTCGAGTATATACGGTATATATCGCTTTAAAACTGTTTCTTGAAGGACTAGTAGTATAGTATGTATATATGAAGGAGGAAAAGTTAAAAAGCAAATAGCTGTGTCTGCAGTTTGTTTTGAGTTAGGTTTGGACAAACTAATTGTAGATGATGACATGTTCAAAATGTAGAATGCAGAAATGAATAGAAGATGGACTGAGACAGATGTCTGGACCAATACGGAGTTCTTGAGAACAAAGAGAACAGGGAAATCGATTTGGCTGACTTTCCAGTCTCCGGGTAGAGCTCAAATACTTTCCAGAGCTTACAGACTATGACATAAACTTTTGGAACGAAGTGGTATGAAGTTCATTTTTCTTGCCATCTGCTTTCTCACTTCAGTATTTTGTATTCAAAGATTTCCACAAGTGGCAGTATTGATTGGAAGAAGTAATATTTTATTATTAAGAAATTGATTATTAAGAAAGTATATGGTTTGCCTTATTTTATTATCATCACTTGCCACAAGTGGGCTAAACTACTTTACCAAGCCCTCTCCTCTGTGTAATTCCTGGCATGCTTGTCATAAAGGCAGCTAATCATGACAGATTATGTAAGATGTATTTATGTGAGACAGAACAAGATGTCCTGTAATTAGTAGCCACTGAGTTTGAAAGTCTGGGGCCCTGTTGGGTTATGTTTCACAGTCTATTAATTGCTTCCATTTGTGAATCAGCATATTCAACCTCAAAGAGCAAAATAAAAACATTGAGTCTGTAGAGATCATCTTTTTTACAGTCTAAGGTACAATAAAATTGTATTTGACATTCATTTGTACAATGTTACAACAGAATAAGCAGGTAGTGGAGAGATAGAATTTCCTTTCATCAAACTATTATATAGATTGAACAAAGTTATTTTTTCCCTAGTGTTCACACTTATTTGAATTTTGAAACATAATTCTTAATTTAAAGATGCATACAACATCAAGTGGGTCCCACTTACCTTTACTATAGGTTCGCAACGGGAGCGTGCGTGCACTTCTGCTCATGTAGAAGCTTCTGCGCATGCGCAGATCGTCAGTGATGACATTGGGGCATATGGGCGGAGCCACCTGCCGCCATTACTACCGGTTCGCAAGAACTGGACCAAACCAGGAGCAACCCACCACTGTACAAACATGTATATTTAGGAAAGGAAATATATCCAATTTGTGTGCAAACTTTCATTCTTACCAAAAATAAAAAAACATAGGATAGAAAAAACAGAGCTTGTGATAAAACTGACACCAATGACATAAGAGTGTAAATGCTGTACAAACTTACATAAAATTACATAAGAGTGTAAATGCTGTACAAACTGCAGGATACTTTCAGAATGCTTCCGGGCATTATTTAGGATGCTTTTAAAGTCCTGGATAGCATAGTACCAGGTTACTTGCAGGATTACTTCTCTGACTTTTGCACCATATCTGAGAAGGTGGGAATGCTCCAGTCCAGGGGTCTCCAACCTTGGCAACTTTAAGACTTGTGGACTTCAACTCCCAGAGTTCTGGGAGTTGAAGTCCACAAATCTTAAAGCTGCCAAGGTTGGAGACCCCTGCTCCAGTCCCATCTATTAAAAAGGCTGTCTTTCAGGACTACAGAGGCATGCCTTTTCTGTAGATCTCCCTGCTCTGCAGCTCTGCCTGCTCTGCATAACAGCCTTCCCCCTGAGATTTGGAGGGCACTGACCGCCTTGGCCTTCTTGAAGATTCTTGCAGCCTGTTTTTTCCCCTCAGGGGTTAAGGTCAAAATGTTAGAGGAGCTCATCATGTGTGTGTTCATTGTGAATTATAATTTATTGCCTTGGGTTTTCTTGTTTGTACTGGATTAGTTTTAATTTTAGCTAGGGGATTTTTAAATAGTGAAACAGTTTAAATAAATATTTTAAACAAATAAATACAATCTCCCTCTAGACACATTCTCTCTCTCTCTCTCTCTCTCTCTCTCTCTCTCTCTCTCTCTCTCTCTCTCTCTCTCTCTCTATATATATATATATATATATATATATATATATATATATATATATATATACATATACACACACACACACACATATATATACACACACACACACACACACACACACACACACACACACACACACACACACACACACACACACACACACACACACATATATATATATATATATATATATATATATATATATATATATATATATATATATATATATATATATATTCATAGCCTAACAAGAATTAAAGGTGGCTCAATTTAAAGAATGAACACTTCAGATAATGAAAAGAAAACAGTAAAGTAGTTAATTCCAAATGCCAATTTCCCAGACATTATTTGTTGTAGGAGGCCTCTGTTGCAGGATTTTAAAAATTATTTATACTTAAAGCCAATGTAAACACTCTCTCACTCTTTCTTTCCCCTCTCTCCCTCTCTCTCTTCAGTTCTTTCATTAAGAAAGATGACAGGAAATAGATACAATTTTTTCTCCATGGTTGTGTAAGTTTATATGATTTTTCACATACATAAAAGATTTCAGAACCTGGTTGGTATTTCAGATCCAGTTTGGTACACTAGTTAAGTACCAGAAACCTAGAGACCGGGATGAGTTTGGGTCAGTTTGAATCAGTCAGTGTCGTTCATCCCTAAGAAAGAAGCAATGGCAAATTATTTCTGAAAAAAATCTTGTCAAGTAAACTGCTGAGGTAGTTCAGGTAGTCACCAGTAATCCACACTGATTTGAAGACATATGTACAAACATATCAATATCATCAAAAAAGGACAACAAAGAATGTTCTTTCTGCACCAACTCAGAAAGCTCAAACTGCCCAAGGAGCTGCTGATCCAGTTCTACAGAGGAATTATTGAGTCTGTCATCTGCACCTCTATAACTGTCTGGTTTAGTTCTGCAACCCAACAAGACAGACAAAGACTTCAGAGGATAATTAGAACTGCAGAAAAAATAATTGCTACCAACCTGCCTTCCATTGAGGACCTGTATACTGCACGAGTCAAAAAGAGGGCTGTGAAAATATTTACAGACCCCTTGCATCCTGGACATAAACTGTTTCAATTCCTTCCCTCAAAATGACGCTATAGAGCACTGCACATCAGAATAACTTGACACAAGAACAGTTTTTTCCCGAAGGCCATCACTCTGCTAACAAATAATTCCCTCAACACTGTCAAACTATTTACTAGTCTGCACTACTATTAATCTTCTCATCTTCTCATCTTCTCATCGTTCCCATCACCCATCTCCTTCCACTTATGACTTTATGACTGTAACTTTGTTGCTTGTATCCTTATGATTTATATTGATATTGTTTCCTGATTGCTTATTTGTAACCTATGACTATCATTAAGTGTTGTACCTTATGATTCTTGATGAACATATCTTTTCTTTTATGTACACTGAGAGCATATGCACGAAGACAAATTCCTTGTGTGTCCAATCACATTTGGCCAATAAAAAATTCTATTCTATTCTATTCTATTCTATTCTATTCTATTCTATTCTATTCTATTCTATTCTATTCTATTCTATTCTATTCTATTCTATTCTATTCTACTCTACTCTACTCTACTCTACTCTACTATATTCTATTCTATAGTGTATATACATCTGATTTCTTCCTAGGCAGATTATTGTACAACTGGTGTTAGAAATGTCTTCCCTTTAGTTACTGGAAGATTATGCACTTTCCAATTTCAAAACAAGGAAGGCTAACAATTTCCCTTTATTGAAATGAAAATCCTGATAATAAATTTATACAATAGAATCAAGTGGAGTTAGATGAAAAGCTGATAATTTGAAGCAATTCAGGTTTGAAAATTTTGCTAAATAGAAAATATATTCTACATCAAATATCATGATGGCTATACATTTTCATCTAGATTAAGATGAAATACTTCCTACAGAATCTCAACAAGGATGAAGACCCACAAATGGAATGTTGAGAGATAATTTTCTTGCTCTCATAGCTATTTCAGAGGGAAGGAACTTCACAGTTTTATAGCCTAGATGAGATAAATATTGTTTTTATGAATCTTGGGAAAAACAAGACTTTATAAAAACCAGGCAAGCTTTATAAAGACAGAAAGGTCAGTGTAATTCTCAATTGTTTAGGCTGATGTAGAGCAGAATGTTCTTTTTACTCCTAATATACAAATATAATCTACAAGATGGAACACAGTGAAAAAGGCATTGGGCAGATTAATTTTCATTTGATTTACTGCATGCCTGTTGTTTCAAAGGGTACAAAAGTAAAGTTTATCAATTTTCTCTTCTTCCTATATTTAAATTATACTGTTTAAGTCCAGCTAATTCTGAGCATGTCAGTCATCTTTTAATTTATAATATTTTATTATACAAGTGGCTCTCATTTGTAATCATTTGCACTTAATGATGGTGATGAAAAAATAACTTTATGATCAATTCTCACCTTTAAGGCCTTTGCAGGTCAGTAAAGCAAAAGAAAGCTGAAGTAAGAAGATAGGCACAGTCATGGTTTCACTTAGTGACTGCTTCACTAAACAACTGAGTTGCTGGTTTCAATTGTGATCACTAAACATAGATTATCTGTTTAGTTCAGCAACTAAATAGATGATTATTCAACTGATTATTTAGTTCAGCAGTTTGAATTCATTTTATATTCAAACCAATTCAGAAAATAGATCCAATTAGATTTTAATATTTAACTCATTGCAGCCAAACCCCTTAATGCAAACTGATTTGGACCATTAAGTTTCATGCTCATACATGCAGCATCAAAATAGTATTTTCATGTTTTTTTAAAAAACAATTGTTTAATAGTTCATGCCCTTGCTTACCATTTTGAACGCTTGGTAAGCATCATTGAATATCCCATGCTGTGCCTTCCCCTAAAAATCCAAGCAAATGTATTATGAAATTACATTCACTTCCTCACATGCTACATAATGAAACAAAACACACATTCCTTTCATAAAGTGTCTCTCTCAATATCTCATGGTGGTATTTATGATATAAAGGGCTTGCTACTGTCAAGTACAGGGCAAATGTGAGAAAACATTTAAAAAGTTTATTTAAAACCTTGAGTGCTGGTGAGTCTTTATCTAGTGACAGAGGAATGAAGACAAAATTTTATATTTTTAAATATAACTATTTATATATAAATATAAACTATTTATATATAGTTTAAATATAACTATTGTTTAAAATTGTTAAAAATGTTTTTTTTTCTCCCAGAGCCAGAATTTGTCATTTGTGGTGAATGCCATTCCAGTAAACCTTTAGGCAGATAGTGAAATAGTGAGGAAATTTTAAGAGAGATCCAAAAAAAAAAAAAAAAAGGGGTGCCAATGAGTTAGTCATTGCTTGGAAAAGAAAACATGGTTGCTATCTAAAACCAATTATCACACAAAGTTCTAGTGTATTTTTTTCAGATGGCAGTTCTGACAACTCACCCCCCCCCCCCGAAGTTATCACCTTTGAAAATCCACCCCCCCCCCAGTTAGGACTTAACTTTCTGGCCATGTTCACAATAAACCAAGATGATGATGAAAATAATTGTAACAACCTTTGAATCAAAGCCTCTTTGATTGAGGCTTCTGCCAAAAGCACTCTAACTTTTGTCTCAGACAATGTTGTTGTAATGATTGGCAAGCACAAAGGAATGGTCCAGAAATGAAATGGAGGGGTGGGGAGTTTGCTGGGCAAGCCATTTAGCAGAGTTAGCGGGGACATGTGGTGCAAATGCTCTTTCCCCCTGTGATTCACATGGTTTTCTGAGAAACTTTATTGCATTTTGAAATGAATGTGAAGATGAATGGTGAGTAGCTCGCCTATTTTCACAAGACTGCAGGCTCCTTGCTACCAAAGCTCAGGCACCCCCAATAAACACATTTCAGTCATAATCATCTATCAGGAATCAGCATCTGTCTGAAGGACAATTTCATACTTTAGGCTGGGTACAAAGTGAGAATACCCAAATCCT
This sequence comes from Ahaetulla prasina, assembly GCF_028640845.1. Taxonomy (NCBI): domain Eukaryota; kingdom Metazoa; phylum Chordata; class Lepidosauria; order Squamata; family Colubridae; genus Ahaetulla; species Ahaetulla prasina. The sequence goes on from NC_080540.1 coordinate 125,892,329, forward strand.
TCCCCTTCTGCTAAAGAGGAAAAAAAATGGCTTGCTTTTAAAAACAAAAGAGAAGAGAAACAAGGCACCTTCCATCTCCCCAGAAGCCTCAGAATTCACTTACTGGAATTCTCAGAGATATGGAGGGAGATACAGGAGGAGTTGAGAAAGAAAGAAAATATTTCAGGAAATATATGTCTGTAAAAATGTTTTTAGCTACAAATATTTCCTCCCTCCCTCCCTTCCTCCTTCCTTCCTTCCTTCCTTCCTTCCTTCCTTCCTTCCTTCCTTCCTTCCTTCCTTCCTTCTTTCCCCCCTCCTCCCTCCTCCCTCCTCCCTCCCTCCCTCCTCCCTTCCTTCCTTCCTTTCTCTTTCTTTCTTTCTTTCTTTCTTTCTTTCTTTCTTTCTTTCTTTCTTTCTTTCTTTCTTGTCTTTCCCTCCTCCCTCCCTCCTCCCTCCCTCCCTCCATTCCCTCCTTCCCATGTCAGATAATTATTATCGCTAATGTTCTCTATTCTATTCTGAATAAAGTATGAACTTTCATGCAGCTTGGAATCTATAAGAGCTCCTTTAGTTTAGGATAAATGTAATTAGCCTAAGCTCATTATCGATGATCTTTACATTTTCTCTTTTCTTTATTTGTGGAAAGGAAGTTTGTTTCTATTTGTACCTTGTGGAGATTGATCTATCTCCCAAAGGAGTAGGAGAAGGTACTGATTTCTGCACCATTGCACAGGAAGTGGAGGTGAGACTAAACCTTATTTCATGTTTATCGTATTTTTTTTCCCTTTTGCCATTATAGGTAGGAGAAGACCCATTTGTCTCCCTTGGCAGAGTTAATGTTAATGGGGTGGGCACCAAGTAAACCCTGTAATGGCAGCAACCACTGCCAAGCCACTAACTCAAAGGGAGAAGATAGAATTGCAGCATGTAAATCTTGGAGCCTTCTGGAAGAGCAGGGAGAGGCTCTACTGCTGCAAATACAGAGTACTCAGCTACTGAATTCTCTGATCTATCCAGAAAGCAAAATCTATTACGTCTATGGAGATTCTCAGTCATCCAGGTCATGGTTGTCCCAAAGGTGCTTTTTGAAGAGGCAACTGGACTGTCTGGTTTTCTTTGAAGACATTTCGCTTCTCATCCAAATGAAAGTTCTGTTGCCTCTTCAAAAAGCACCTTTGGGACAAAATCTATTACATTTAGAAACTTGGAAACAAAGAAAGACTTATTTTTTTTTCCTGAAATAGGAACTTTAATTCCTTAAACTGAAACTAAACATTCATTCATTCATACGAAGCAAAGATACTGGGAGGAGGTGAAAGATTTGGCAAAGTACCAGCCCCTAGGCTAAAACAATTGCAATAACTCAATTATTATAATACTCTGACTCAAGTCAACAATTTTAATGTGCACGCTCATCAGTACAATACTGAGTCAGTTCTACAATACTGAGTCAACTGTTATGGAAGAGGAAATTAATATATTTTATGTAATTTAGTCTTTCCAAGAAATTATCAGGCTGTCTACTGTATTCAGCTGCAATGTAATCTATGCAAGAAAGGACTACAGTAAATCTATGAAATGAGGAAGAGCTCCTAGCCTAAATGGGTTTTTATCCCATTTAGGAATATAAGACATATATTAAATTTTTTGACCCAGTACTACCAGAGATCTGTAGTAACGTCTTTAAAATATGATTTTCCTACTCTCCGTCCATGAGTTTATATAAATGAATTGGAAGGCTGGAAGAAATTATGCTAACATGCAAGCTATTACTGATTTCCTTAAATGTGGATACAAAATATAGACAGCAACTCTGGCACATAGATTTTGGAGGATATTACTCTTGATTGACAACAAGTTGGTGCAGTGGTTAAAGCAGAGGTGGGTTCCAGCAGGTTCTGGAGAACTGGTAGTGGAAATTTTGAGTAGTTTGGAGAACTGGTAGTAAAAATTCTGACTGGCCCTGCCCCCATCTATTCTCTGCCTCCAAGTCCCAGCTGATTGGGAGGAAACTGGGATTTTGCAGTAACGTTCCACTGGAGTGGAGAGGGAATGGAGATTTTACAGTTTCCTTCCCCTGCCATGCCCACCAAGCCATGCCCACCAAGCCATGGCATGCCCACTAAGCCACACCTACAGAATTGGTAGTAAAAATTTTTGAAACCCACCTCTGGGTTAAAGGCACCAGGCTAGAAATCAGGAGACCATGAGTTCTGTCTCTGCCGTAGGCACATAGCCAGTGAATGAATGAGAATAGGCCAGTATAACAGTCAGTGTTTTGCAGTTCAGTTGCCAAGATTTTTTTTTTAAATGCCCATTAATGCATACTTTATAAAATTGCAGCAAGAAAGCACAATCCTAAGAAAATGATAGCTAAACATTCCTGCTATGAACACAATAATAATCATCATGACTTGGCTTTATTATGTATCTCCAGAATTCATATCTGTATACAAACTATACTGTCATTTGACATTAATTAATGGGAAGAACAGCCATAGACGATGGGGGAGAAAGCATATCTATCCTACCCTTAATCTTTCTCTGATATGCTTTAGAAAATCACTTTTGCCCCTTCAAAGTAGCTTCAGAGGCAGAGAGAGAACGGGAAACCAGTTCTGTGCAACCTCCTATTTATTTCATTTCTATTTTGACTCAGGCTGCTGACCTTTAATTTCACAACCGAATAGGCTGGTGAAGTTTGAGCAGACTTCTTTTCAGCACATTACAAGAGAACTTTAACTGTAATCTACAAACTGCTGTACTCCAAAGCTCTGTGAACCAGATCGATGTGGACCACTTATCAATAACGGAATAATAACCCCGATTAAAGTTACCAGAAGAAAGTGATATGATGTTTGGTACATGTTCTAGAACAGGGGTGTCCAAACTTGGCAACTTTAAGACTTGTCGACTTCAACTCCCAGAATTCTGGAAGTTGAAGTCCACATGTCTTAAAGTTGCCAAGTTTGGTCACCCCTGTTCTAGAAGATTATAAATGTTTCAGTATTTAGGATGAAAAGGGCAAGAGAAAGCCAGCTGATGGTAAGGAAAAACTACCACATCTATACTTGCTTTATCCAATCTTCAACAGAAGAAAATATATGTCGGTCAAGGTTGACCTATGGAGTCCTTGGTGCTCTCTGAGAACGGTTGTTCATTTGGAGATATTTCGTTACCCAACCAGTAATCACTATGAACAATCTGACATGTAAGCAAAGCTCAGAAGCAGGTCAACCTGATTTTTTTTCTGGATTGGAAAAGTAACTCTTTGTGTTAGTTTTCAAGCCAGGAAAGAAAATCCCAGGGACACTTGTGACAAATCAGGATTTTTTCCTTATTAAAAGAGCCGAACGACAGCAAAGAAGAAGACTTGGGTGGTGGCCATGCAGAACCACTGCCAAATTCACCCCTTTGTATTTTACTTTGTATCCCTTTATCATGCTCATGATAGTTAGATGCCTACTGTTTAGGAATGTATTTGTCTTCCTTCTAGCTGACTACTTTGCTTCTTTATCTTATGTCTGCTCAAAGCTCTTCTTGCCTCATCCAAATGGTGTTTCTACTCCTTCCATTCCGAAATGCTGTCGGTTTTTTAAAAATATTCTAACATCTGAAAAGAAACAGCAGGATTGCATATTTTTTACACTGCTTATTGTTGTGGCGGGCACATGCCACTTTAAGCAGGAGAACCACCTTAAACACGGAAGAATAGAAGACAGGTTAAATATTGGACTGGAAACTAGATAAGACCAGAGTTGCATGATTAAGGGAGAACCTCAGGGTTAATGGAACTTACAACTTCAGATTTAAACTGTCTGTGGGCTTATTCACAGTAAACTCACCTCTAGCTTACAAAGTCTCAGTAAGTTAACGGTAAGAGTGGCAGTGCTCCAGAACAAAAAGTATAGTATATTCACCTATTTTAATATCAAAACCAGATGAACCTCTATTTATGGAAGTTTCTAGGTCTATTAAAGGGGCAAAAATTCAGGCTATCATAATTCAGCTTCTGCAGATTTCTGCCTGACTATAAGAGATTTATGTGATCATAACTTCCTTATAAATTATAAACAGAAAGCTGTTTAGTAAAAAGTCCCATTATTTTTACCTGCATCACAATGAGGCTTCAATCACATGAGATGGGTCTGCAATTAAATGGTTGTAGTGGGTACCATCTTGGCCTTTATAATTCCCCTGCAGACGTTCTTGGGAGTAAAATATTTGCAATCAACATCCCAATTCAAAGATAAATGGCTTGAACAAATGGATTTGATGCTCTTTCAGATCAGGCCCACATTAGAGTTTGCTGTTTTGATGTACGTACAAAGAGATATATTTGTTTTCTGACCAAGGACCAGAAGCCAGACCGCAGCTGCAACATTAGCCATTTCAAACCCCTCCAATCCATACATGCAGCAGACTGACACCCACTATGAAGATGTAGCACCACCACAAAGCCAAACAACAGCTATGCAGCTCACCAGCTCAAATCCCCCTGCAACACAGACTAAATTGAGCACAATCAAGCCCCCACCCAAACAGGACACACCCCCAGCCAATCAGAGCACAAAAAAACCTCCATCCAATCAGAACACAGCCAAGCTCCCACCCAATCAGTTCAAATCCCCACTAGCAGTTAAAAGGAAGAAACAGCTGCGATCACACATTGCTCCCAGAAGCATGAAGCTGAAGCCTGAAGGTGACGAATGAGACTTCGTCGAAACGTTGCCAAGACATTTCCAATTTTACACGGGAGAAAACCCGAACAACCAAAGACCTACAAAGATAGATATATATATACATGGCACATAATTACAAACACTATGTTCAGTAATATGTTGGATAAATTGTGTGTAATGATTGAGTTTATAACTATGATTTGGTCTTTATTACATTGTGTTTTGGGTTAATATATTCCACTGATAATTCTGTTTTTGTTTTTGATCCTACATAGGATAAAGTTGCAGATCACAAGCTGGGAAGCTACATTAAGCAAGCAAACAAAGCAAACATATCTCCATTGTGCATACAGCCTTTTTGTCATTTCACTTAGCTTGGTTTTCATAAACATTTCCCCCTTTCTCTTCTTTATACCATGATGCCAATTCTTGGTTTGTATAACTAGGATTTGTGGGTTTCTTGGTCCCATGCACTTCAACTGTAGGATGGGAGCAGAGATGCAGCCATTCGATAAATGAAAAGACATACTTCTTGATCTTCTGTTATTATTTTGGGAGATAAAGTTTTCATGTTATTAAGTGACATCTATGATCTTTCTGTGCTTTAATGAAGCCAATAGCTTTTTCCAATTAAAAGTGGGGAAAAGCATAAAGATCTACCTAAATCAGTCCTAAGTGCGCAGATCAAGTTTAGGGCTTGTCTAATCTAAAATCCCATAAATGTTCAATTGTATGTGTTGAGGAAGATCTATGAATTCAGGAAGAAAGGACTTGCTAAAACCTGGTCATCTCTGATGAAGTCTTATTCTGCATTTATTACTTTCCTTTGATATAAGGAATAATTTATATGCTTTCGTTTGTAATTCAACTTGAGGCTTGAACTTATTTTTCTTTCATTTAAAGGAGAGCTCTTATAAATATCATTTCTGCTCCTGAGAGTGGTGCCAAAGATAATTACATGCAGCTCGGAGCGTAGCATGCTCAGAGCGGAGTTCACTTATCATCTGTCTCAAATCATTACAACACAAGAGATTCTTCAAAGGAATAAAATTCACAAGTAAAGAAGAAAACAACGCACCACTCTTCTTGGATATCCTCATCAGCAGGGGAACTGAGGGCAAACTCAGAAATACAAGTTTATTGAAAAACAACTCATATTAACTATGGTAAGTGCTCCACTACCAAAGTAACAACCTGATGTCCCACAAGAGGAGCTGTGTAAGAAAATTATTCCGACAAGGACAAATATATTACAGCAACCCAAATCATCAGAAAAAGGAACCGATCACCTAAACACAGTGGTGGGCTGCTGCCGGTTCAGACCAGTTCAGGCGAACCAGTAGTTCAAACAATCAGCTGGCCCCGCCCACCCACCCCTGTCCTATCCTATCCTATATTTCCTTCTTTCTGGCTCAGCTGACTCATGTGGCACAACTGGTTTCTGCATCTCCACTGCCTTAGCAGTGCTGCCTTAGAAGGTAAGCAGGGCTGTCTTAGAAGGTAAGCAGGGCTGCCTTAGAAGGTAAGCAGCTGAGCTTCAATTGCTATATTTTAAATGCTGCGTGCAAGCAGGTGCTCACAGAACCAGTTGTTAAACTGGTTGCAGCCCACCACTGCTTCCAACAAAATGGATATCCCAACAACTTTATAAAAAATTTCAACCTACTACAGCCCAACCAACTCAAGCAATATAAAGGATTTATTTATTTATTTATTGTTTATATTTATATACCGCCCTATCTCCCAAAGGACTCAGGGCGGTTTACAGGCATTTAAAAAACAAAAAATACAATAAATACAATTCTAAAAACAATAACACAACTATACATCAAAAACCTCTCAAAACAACCAGTACGATATCACAACCTCAGGGAATAACTGTAGTACGCAAATCAACTTAAGTACTGGTTTGACCTTGACTGCATTGTGTTTTTGGTTAATTTATTTTACTGGTTATTTTTGATCCTACATAAAGTAAATGTCCATTGCCTAAGGAAAAGGGTAGAAGCATTTTAAGTCCACATTAAAATATCATTCAGAAGTAGACTGAATCCACTGGGATATGAGTAGGAGGTAGAGCAAAATCATAAAGTCTATACAAGTATAAGAAGAAGTAGGAGGTAGAGCAAAACTGTTGTAAAGTCTATGCAAGTGTTTCACCCTGTTATTAAAGAATGAATTTACTTATACAGATGACATTTTAATATTCTCCAGTGAATGAGATTATGAAAGCTGCTAGCAGCTCAGTGAAATATTTTGTAAAAATACAGTCTATATTAATTAATTATGATAAAATGAGTTCTTTTAGACACAAAGGAGCTTTTATATATATTTAAAATGGTGAGCACGTAAAATGCAAGTAGAAAAAATAGGGACCACCTTTGGTGGGAAGGTAACAGTGTTCCGTGCACCTTTGACGTTGAGTCATGCCGGCCACATGACCACAGAGACGTCTTTGGACAGCGCTGGCTCTTCGGCTTTGAAACGGAGATGAGCACTGCCCCCTAGAGTCGGCAACAACTAGCACATATGTGCGAGGGGAACCTTTACCTTTAAAATAGTGAGCAAGAAAGAACATATGAATGTTTATAGGCCTTATTTTCTACCCTTGGGACTTGAAATAATCATCTGAATACCGTATATACTCGAGTATAAGCCGACCCGAATATAAGCCGAGGCACCTAATTTTACCACAAAAAACTGGGAAAAACTATTGACTCGAGTATAAGCTGAGGGTGGGAAATGAGGCAGCTACTGGTCAATGTAAAAAATAAAGATAGAGCCAAGTAAAATAACATGAATATTTATTTGAACGAAAAACAATAAAAGTGCAAAAGGGGGAAGGAGGATTCCCAGCTCTAAACAAAGGGAAATCCCGGAATGCCAGCGCGAAAGGCGGTGCTCGCGTTCCTCCTCCCTTGCTCAAAAGCCCCAACATGATATTGGAATTGGATGCCATTATATACCTGCTGAGGGGATAATTTGAATAACTTGAAAGATATAAAAGCTCTAAACATATTTGTTTAAAAATCTAAAATCTATACTTAAAATAAATGAATATAAAGTAATAAAGTTCTTTAAAGTTGTAAATCACACTGCTGCTGAAAAGAAAGAAGCTTAACACCTTAAATGGTATTTATTAACTGAAATATCATCAAATCAAATATATAATGAGGTATATTATAATGACCTTTGTTTTCAGAAAGAAGCATGATGGAAGTTTTTCAATAAAGGGGAAATATAGAAAAACTTAGTGTCATGCTCATATATCATCTTTACAGATGTTGTTAACACTATACTATGGCAGCATATGATGGTACAATGTTTCAATCAATTTCAGGATGAAAAACTCATCAATGAGGAGGAGGAGTATAATTTATTAACCTTGTATGATATCAGTTTCTCAAGGACTCTAGAAGGACCCGAGGAAGAAATCTCTGCCCCCTCCCCACTTTCCCTTTCCAACCCAGCCTTCCAAGGGGACCCGAGAGGAAGAAATCTCTGCCCCCTCCCCACTTTCCCTTTCCAACCCAGCCTTCCAAGGGGACCTTTGAGGGAGAAATCTCTGCCCCCTCCCCACTTTCCCTTTCCAAGGCAGCCTTCCAAGAGGACCTCTCGAAAAGAGCGAAAGCTTTCTCCTGGCCGTTTTACCACCACCATACCCTCCACGCCGGCCATCCTAGGCTGGGTTAGAAACAAGGAGGGGGAAGTTCAAGGACCACATCGATGGCACGAGCTCAGATTGCCGGCTGGGGATGATGGGCGCTGCAGTGCGATCCCGGGAGAGACTAGGGGGGAAGAAAGAATGACTGTTTCCCCACACCCTAGGATTGGGGAAAACATTGACCCCCCCCCCTTAGTTGCGGGAGAAGGGTTGCGCTTCAAAGCAGTCGCCTCCATCCATCAATCCATCCTTCCTTCCTTCCTTCCATCCATCCATCCATCCTTTTTTTTTTTTCCCAGCGGCGGTGCGTGTGTGTGACATGCAAGCAAGGCGTCTCACGGGCATGTGAACTGGGTATGTCTAGTTTAGGGGTGACATGATAGGAACATTCCAATATCTCAGGGGCTGCCACAAAGAAGGGGAATCAAACTATTCTCCAAAGCACCTGAGGGCAGGACAAGAAGCATGGGTGGAAACTAATCAAGGAGAAGCAACCTAGAACTAAGGAGAAATTTCCTGACAGTTAGAACAATTAACCAGTGGAACAACTTGCCTCCAGAAGTTGTGAATGCTCTAACACTGGAAGTTTTAAGAAGATATTGGATAAGCATTTGAAGTGGTATAAGGTTTCCTGCGTAAGCAGGGTTAGACTAGAAGACCTCCAAGGTCCTTCCAACTCTATTATTCTGTTTTTTGTTCTGTTTTCTTTCTAATCTATCTATCTATCTATCTATCTATCTATCTATCTATCTATCTATCTATCTATCTATCTATCTATCTATCTAATTAGCTAGCTAGCTAGCTATCATTATCTCGCTCAAAAGACAAAACTTAAACACGAAGTTGTAGCTGAATAGCCCTACATAATTTAGCTTTTTCCAAGCTGGTGATTTCCAAAGGCTTTGAAATCGACTTTCCTCATCCTCTGCCAGGATAAGCTGATGTGCTCAGAAGGCTGGGAATGGTGGCATTTCCCTACATTTCTTGTGGGCAGAAGGTGGACCCCTATGTTTCCTTGAAAACACCTCCCAATATTTATTAGAGTGACTTCTCTCCCCAGAAGAAAGGTCTGGCTGTTTAACAATCCCGTCAGCTAAATCCTATCGAGTCAAAGGGCCAGTCAATGGGGCTAGGATGAAATCTGGGTCACCAGGGACCCTTTTTGTGCCGTTCCCCAACCAGGGCGGGCCAAGCAGCCGCTCTTTTAGCGGCTCTGGAATGGATGTTGAGGTAACCCGAAGAGGCAGCCTCTTTTCAACTCCCCCGCCCCCTTTTTTTAAACGCGTCCTGCCGGGCGGCGACAGGGCCGCGGACACCAAAAGCGGCGCCTGCTCTTCTCCGCTCTTTTATTTTATTTTAGTATTCAATCGGCAGCAGAGGCTCGAGCCTTCTGGGCGCCGGAAATGGAGCCGAGGAGCTGCAGCAACGTTGCAAGAGAGCAGAAAAGAGTGGGTTGGGGGAGAGAAGCAAAAAAGAAGAAGAAGCAGCAAGCTTTCCAGCCGACTTCGGTGTGGCGCGAGAATCCGATCCACCGCCTCCTTCCCCCGGCCGACAGGGCTGAACTGCCGCTGCACCACCACTTCCCAAAACAGATTTCCAGACTTGGAAGCAGCCCGCCACGAAAGGAGGAGGAGGAGGAGGAGGAAGCGGCGGCGCGGCTGCTCCTGCTGCTGTTTCGCTCTCCGCCCCTTCCAGCGCCTTGACGAGAGCGAGAGAGAGTAGAGAAAGGAACCGCGCCGTCCGACCGGCTGTGTGTGTTTGTGGTGGGGTCTCGTCCCAGCCACCCACCCACTCGCTCCTTTCCCTCTTGGGCGTGGGCTGGTCTTAGAAGCGCGCTGTCGGCGGGGCCGTCGCCTCCTCCTCTTCCTCCACGCTCGCTCCTCTTGCACGCCCCTCAACCCCCATCCCCACCCTCTCCGCGTGAAGGTCACCTCCTCCTCTGCCAGGCGGCCGCGGCGGCGGCCCCGAGCGGCGCGCCACAGCCGGCAGCTCCGCTTCCCTCCCACCTTCCTCCTTGCTAAAGGGCCAAAGTCGGCTCCCCCGCCCCGCCGCGGGGACCCGAGCCAAGCCGGTCGCAGTCCAGCCGAACGGTGAAGGCGACATGCCGGCGCCGCTCCGCTTTCACCGTTCGGCTGGACTGGGACCGCTTGGCTCGGGTCCGCAGTAACTCCGCCAGGCTGTGCCGAAGAAACCATTTAAAAGCCCCACCAGGGCTTTCTTTCTTCTCCCTCCCTGCTTCAGAAGTTGGGCTTTTAAATGGTTTCTTCGTGGCACAGCCTGGGGGGGGTTACTGCGGACCCGAGCCAAGCCGGTCCCGCTCTGTGCGAAGAAACCATTTAAAAGCCCAACTTCTGAAGCACGGAGGGAGAAGAAAGAAAGCCCTGGCGGGGCTTTTAAATGGTTTCTTCGCGGCACAGCCTGGCGGGAGTTACTGCGGACCCGAGCCAAGCCGGTCCCAGTCCAGCCGAACGGTGAAAGCGGAGCGGCGCTCGGCATGTCGCTTTCACCGTTCGGCTGGACTGGGACCGGCTTGGCTCAGGTCCGCGCGGCGAACTGCTCAGCCTTGGGCAAATCCCGCCGGACGATCTCGCCGCCTCTTTGGCGTCTCCTGTGCGGGGTTCCCGAAGTACATCGAGACGTAGACTCGAGTATAAGCCGAGGGGGCGCTTTTCAGCACAAAAAACGTGCTGAAAAACTCGGCTTATACTCGAGTATATACGGTACTACTAAATTGTAGATCATTAACCTAGTCATTCCAAGTTCTGAAGATCTTACATAGCAAAAAGATCATGTGTCCACATTTAAAAAGGCTTGCAACAATCCAATTTTGGACTGGATTTTTTGGAACTTTTCATACCTCCTTGTGCTGTAGATAGTCAAGAGTACATTACTAAAGATTTTCTCTTTGATGATTGTTGGGGGTTTTCTAGAAGAATATAGAATCCCTAAGATTCAGAAATTAGTCTACTTCTCTCAGACAAAATCAGAAATTTCAGCTTAAACTGAAATAGAATCATTCTTCACATTAGCCACTGAGAAAATAACTATACCTGCACAATATAGTCTTGATTCACTCTGGACTGGATATTTATTTATTTATTTATTTATTTATTTATTTATTTATTTATTTATTTATTTAATATATTTATTTATTTATTTATTTTGTCAAGCATATATAAGATAACAGGTAAAAGTATAAACATAATTTGAATACATGAAAAGAGTAAGTAAAAAGGAATATTAGGACAGGGACGGTAGGCATGCAAGTGCACGTATGCACGCCCCTTACAGACCTCTTCGGAATGGGGTGAGGTTAACAGTAGATAGTTTAAGGTTAAAGTTTTGGGGATTTGGGGAAGAAACTACAGAGTCAGGTAGTGCATTCCAGGCATTGACCACTCTGTTACTGAAGTCATATTTTCTGCAATCGAGTTTGAAGCGGTTTACCTTGAGTTTGTATCTATTATTTGCTCATGTATTGTTGTGGTTGAAGCTGAAGTAGTCATTGACAGGTAGGGCATTGTGGCAGATAATTTTATGTACTACGCTTAGGTCAGACTGAAGTCAGCATAGTTCTAAGTTGTCTAAGCCCAAAATTTGGAGTCTGGTGGCATAAGGTATTGTATTGCGGGTAGAGGAATGGAGGACTCTTCTCATAAAAAATGTTAGATAAAAAGTTAGATATTGTGGAGTCCTTGGTGCTTTCTGTGTTTGTTTGTTTGTTTGTGGACATTTCATTACCCAACTAGGTAACCTCATCAGAGCTCTGAGTAAACCACCATGCTTAGAGAGCACCTAGGACTCCACAGTTCAACCTGGAGCTACATATATATTATTCTATTGGAAATGGATATTGTTGGGTTTGGGTTTGTCATTTTTGAAACAAAACTGATTTGGTATGAGCTGAATTTGAAGTTCTCTTTAGGAGAAAAACTCAATAATGGGAAAACATTGAATGTCCTCCTCCTCCATAGTGAGGATAATTGTTGTTGTTTTGACGTGCAGGACTAGCTTGAATATAGTTTTAAATTGGGGTTTTAAATTGGGGTTTTAAGTGGGGGTTTTAATCGTATTTAAAATTTTTGGGCCATTTATCGAATTAGTTTTTTATACTGTTTTTAATCTGTATTATATGTATTTTGGTTTTTATTGGCTGTGAGCTGCCCTGAGTCCTTCGGAAGAATCCAAATATAATAAATAAAATAAATAAATAAATAAATAATAGACCTTTTAAAGGACATTATATCTGCCTCATTTCAATTAGATACCTCTAACAGTTTCACTAGAATAGATTTTTGAAATAGTGAATGTGAAATTCTTGAGACAGGGAGAGCAGAAAGGAAGAAATGAAAGAAAGAAACAAGGAGTTTGAAAGAAAAAACAAGAAAGTTCAGTTGACTCCTGAAAAAACACCTTTGGAACAACCATGACCTGGATGATTGAGAATCGCTACAGACTTTTAGCTACGCAATTTGAGATGAACACCCTTCAAATGGTGTGGGAGTATGAACAGATTTCCAGAAAAATTGCACACTACAGGAACCATTAGCACTATTCAGGTGACCTGAGGACACAGATAAACATCCAAGTGCTTCAACGATCCTCATAAAGGGTGCAAATGACCAGCTGTCTGCAAGGAATATAAGTCCTTCCATTCCCCACCATCTAGTCAGAGCTGAAGAAGCTTCTTGGATGAGAAGTGAAACATCTTCAAAGAAAAAACAAGAAAGTCCAGTTGCCTCCTGAAAAAGCACCTTTGGGACAACCATGACCTGGATGATTGAGCATCTCGACAGACTTTCAAATAAGGAAGGTTGGTGGGTGGGACCTGCAAAGGTAAGATTTAGGACCCTTGACAGAAATGGCCTTGTTTTAGAGAAGGGGGAAGACAAAAGACATCTTTTTCTTCTAATTGGCCTTGCATACATAAGAAATTGCTTTTTGGTCACTGATACAAAAGAATAGAAGTATTTTGAATAATTTTGAAAATCAGGAACTATCAAAAGACCTAATATATTACATGATAGGTAATAAGAGGACACTGGACGGCTGTCTAAGCCATTATTAAGGGCCCCTGATCCAAGCAGTGATGTTTCAAGGAAGGAATGTGTAATAGAGAGTTTTACATCCAACTAATCTAAGAAAAATGCTTTAAAAAACCACACCTAGGGAACTGAAGAGAAAATGGAAAGGAAGGGAAGCTAGTTAAGAGGGTATAGGATTGCACTTGGCTCAAGACCCAGAAAACCCTCAGCGCAATCCTTTGGCTCTTAGTGTCACCGCTGAATGTCTAATAAGTGTAGCTTTGTGATAGAATGAAGCAATTCATGAAATTATAATTTGTGTTAGACCAACAAAGGATTTAAAAGCCTTGAAGCTGTTTGTTTCCTTCAAATGGAATAATTTAATGGAATGAGTTCACTCGGGATGCTTTCTTTAAAAAGTGTTGGCTTTTTTTAAAATTAAAATATAGTTTCTGCTTCTTGGGAATCTCCCACAACTTTTGTGCTATGTGTTAAAGAGAATTTTATGCAATCGAAATCCATTCCAGCACAGCAAAGGCACAAGAGAAGCCCTCCATTACTGAAACTTAGGCAGAGTTTCTCCTGCATTCGGTAGTTTTGAGGAAGTGCAGTGTTTTGAGCAACCAGTAGACTTCTGTAGACCTCTTCTCCTTTTGAACATGGCTTCTAGCAGTCCCTCAAAACCTCACACATCTGCTGAACACAGTGACAGCCCCGTCGCAGTGTCAAGTTATGATAAGGGGATGGATTGTTTCCCAGGATCCTTAGCTCCTGGGAAGATACTTAATTGGAGATAAGATAGAAACCTACAAAAGGCAGGAAAGTGAGAATCCTTTTGTCCTCTTTTCCCCTTGAAAACCAATACAATGCTGGTACAGTGCTGGTTGTAGGGAAAGGTAGCTTAACTTCAGTACATCCAAAGGTTTCATTTTAATGGTTAATAAGGATTAGTTACAAGGAGACTTAGTTTCTCTGTGTGTACTTAAACACCTCAGCTGTAGTATTGTTGAGTGGCATTTCAGTCACATGTTGCATATATTTAAATAGACAACACTTCATTCTGCCAATGCATTCATGTCTTTGCCCTCACATCTATCTATTCTGACTATCAGAGTCAGAATCTTCCAGCGAACATCCAGGTCAGATCAGCCTGGATATTGCTTTCAATTGAGGAGCTTAAGTGATTATTTGTGGTAATCTTTTAAATGTCAGCCTGTGTCCTTTATGGCAAGCATCACAGAAGTTAAATGGATTAGTTATCAAGAGGATTCAAAAGGGATCAGACTGGGGAAAGTTGATAATAAACCATCACAAAGACATCAGATACTGGACAGCAAATTCTGCCGTGTCTCTGCCTCCTTTTTATGATTGGTGGGCTGCTGAGTTTGAGAAGTGAAGATGGCAGCATGGCTACATGATTTAACTGATCACTTTGCTTTATATACCCTGCAGAAACTTAATTGGATCACCTCTAATTCTGCAACTAACCAAACAAAGGCAATAAACAGCAAGAGCATTTAGGCTTATATATTGCTGCACAGTGCTTTACAGCAGCGGTCACCAACTGGTGGTCCGCGGACCACTGGTGGTCTGTGAAAAAATTTTGGTGGTCCGTGGAGAAATTTTCGCATTTTTGCCAGTGCACCCTGGTAGAGGAGCTGCGGCACAAGTGAGCTGAAGCAATGATTTCAATGGCTGGAAGCTGTGGGAGCGAAGCACTACTTGCACTTGCACAGCATCAGCATTCCGCCTAGGTATATTTGCCCAGCTGATGGTGTAAAGCAACCCTCGTCTCCTGCCTCTTGGGACTCAGAGCGGTAAATGGCGACTGGTCCAGGGAGCAGCCGGATTTTGCTCTCCATTGCGGATGCCAGATCGGCCCCCTGCAAGCTCTTGTCTCTCGAGGACCACTCGCTGAAGTGGTGCAGGAAACTTTGGCCAGGGTCCTAGAGAGATGAGAGCTTGCAGGGGGCCAATCTGGCAATGGAGAACAAAATCTGGCTGCTCCCCTGATCAGAAGCTGTTTACCACTCTGAGTCCCAAGCAGCAGGAGATGAGGGCTGCTTTGCTCCACTGACTGGGCAAATATACCAAGGCAGAATGCTGATGCTGCGCAAAATAAAATAGAGAAAAAGAGAGAGAATGAAAGAGAGAGAATGAGAAAGAGAAGGAGAGAGAGAGAGAGAGAAAGACACAGAGAGAAAGAGAGAGAGAATCAGAGAGTGAGAGAGAATCAGAATGAGAAAGAATTAGAATGAAATAGAATGAGAGACAGAGAATCAGAGAGAATGAGAGAGAGATATAACCAAAGAGAATCAGAGAGAGAGAGAATAAGAACGAGAGAATCAGAATGAGAGATAGACTGGGGGAGAAAGAGAATGAGAAAGAGAATGAGAGAGAGAGAAAGAGAGGGGAGAGAAAGAGAATGAGAGAGAATGAGATAGAAAGAGTGGGAGAGAGAGGGGAGAGAGAGGGGAGAGAGAGAAAGAAAGAGAGAAAATGAGAGAGAAAGGGGGAAGAGATGAGAGAGAAAGTGGGAGAAAGTCAGAGAGAAAAAGTGGGAGATATAGAGAGAGAAAGAGAGGGAGAGAAAGAGAAAGAGAGAAAGAATGAGAGAGAAAGGGGGTAGAGAGAAAGAGTGATGAGAAAATGAGTGGGGTTCTTTGCCATTGGGAGGAGCTGGATAGTTTTCATAAACTCTAAGAAAGAAAGAGGGGGAGAAAGAGAGAAAGAATGAGAGAGAAAGGGGGTAGAGAGAAAGAGTGATGAGAAAATGAGTGGGGTTCTTTGCCATTGGGAGGAGCTAGATAGTTCTCATAAACTCTAAGAAAGAAAGAGGGGGAGAGAGAAAGAGAGAATGAGAGAGAAAGAGAGAGGAGTGAGAGTGCCTGAAGGACCCCATCCCGTGCACTGGATTCGTATTAGTGGTCCACGGAATTTAAAATTATGAACTTGGTGATCCTTGAGGTCCAAAGGTTTGGGGACTCCTGCTTTACAGCACTCTCTAAGCAATTTACAATGTCAGCGTATTGCCCCCAACAATCCTTATTTTACCAATCTTGGAAAGATGGAAGGGTGAGTCAATTTTAAGCCCATCAGAATTGAACTCTAGACTGTGGGCAAAGTAAACCTGCAAACCTGCATTCTAACCACTGTGCCACTTGATTTTGTTTATTTTAATTTACTAAATTCCCTCCCAGAGTAAAGTTCAGGATTTGAGGAAGGATATTTCTTCTATATTATTTGCCAGCCAGATGGATCTCCTCACTTCTTTCTCAGCCGGCTTCCATTTTATTTATGCAGCAGGCAAGAGCAGGTAGATTTTTGCATGATTTCCCCCTTAATTGGCACACAAGCCAATTAATTTTTTTTATACGTTTTTCTCCTATCACCATATCTACCAACCTGAAACTCATAACCAACATTTTCCCTTCAAGCAAATTTATGTAAAGATACTCTCAAGTCAGACTCAATTCCTGATAACTCATTCTAGACTAGAAATAGACTTCTGTTACATTCTTCTTGGTGGGATCTAAATTAGGTTCCCCAGTCTTGGGATTCCTTGGTGGTCTCTACTCAAATGCTAATTACAGCTAACCCTGTTTTGTTCCAGAAACCAACCAATCTAGGTTGACTACTGCCAACAATGAATGCTCTTGCTTTAGGAGTTGTTCTTTTTAATCTCTTTTCTCTATTCTTTTCTTTTCTATAATTCCCTGATTTAGGAAAATACTATTTGGAATTAATTCCTTTAACTTATTTTTAAGTTCAGTTAAGTTTTAACTGAAAACAAAAAACAAAACAAAAAAACCCTAACATTTCCCCCCTAATATTGTGGTTATACTCTTTAAAGTATCAGTTTTTTCCTTTTCTTTTTGCTGGACGCCACAATATCCTGCAAGTTTATGCGCAGTTGACATACATATAATTTATTTATTTATTTATTTATTAATCAAACTTTTATACTGCACCATCTCCCGCAGGACTCAGGGCGGTTCACAATAAGTTCATAATAAGTATGCATGAATGTAAATTAGGATTCTTTGCCATTGGGTGGAGCTGGATAGTTCTCACAAACTCTAAGAAAATAATGAGTTTCCTCTGGTACAGCACTTGCAAATCCAGCGGGTGGGGTGAAGCTTTGCAATGTGTGGGAATGCACACAAGGCCCGTGTTTAAACGATGAAAGCAGCTGTATCTTTGTCTAGCTTCACACGGCTGATTTGGACTCTCCTCTTTTCTCCTGATGTGTGTACATTCACAACCGCATTAGTTTTCTTTTGAACTTGATTGTGGAAGAGGTAACAGGGAGTAGCATCTTTTTATTTTAAATATCTTTATTAAATTTCAAAAACAAACATTTAAATACAAAATTAACATAAAGAGGGGAAAAAAAGGAAGGGAAGGAAGTATCATTTTTTTTCTTCCAAAGAACTTGCGCAGCCCTATTATATTATGGTTGGTAAAGCCATGTATTATATTGGGCTGGAGATTTTCTATTTAGTAGTAATGGGATAATCGTTCTCTCCCCCCTCCACCACCAACTTTTATAATATTGAAAACCAGCAAATGCATTCCTTGCTTCATGACCAGAAAAATCTCAAGGTTCTTCTAGAGACCACTTTCCATATCATATTACGGATGACTGCTAATGACGGAGTATCTATATTTTTTATGATGTAAAAAAAATAATGGACATGCTGTGCATTGACATGTAGAACCTGGCAAGGTAAAAATATTGGAACCAAACTCCCACTAAAAAGAAAAGAAAAAGATACAAAGCACACCTTCAGTTACATGGGAAACATTACAGAATTTCAAAATGCCACAATTCTCTAGCAGCATTGCTACAAAATTGGGTTTTTTTAAAAAATTCACAAGGTAAGAATACAAGTATTAAAGTGCTTATGGCTGGGTTTTTTAAAAGGGAATTCTAGAACCTATGGAGGCCCCCACCCACTCTCCGAGGGTCCTTGCAATCAAAATTATTTGCAAGCTATTGAAGATACTTGCAAACATTTAAAACAATGGCACACTTTTCATTTTTTAAAATTTATTAAAATATACGGCTTTTTATGATCAATATTTTATTTATGTTAACATCTCATGAATTTAATAGTGTTATTTTTACATGATTTAATAAATAATTATTCCATGAACGCATCAATTTCAATTTCTAATATATGGCAAATATAAATATTACCCATATAAACCAAAGCTCTTTTGGAGATCCTCCGTAACTTTTAAAAGTAGTAAGTGGTCCTAAGAGCAAAAAGTTTTTTTAAAAAAACAAAAAACACCCACTATTTATGGATTTATGGCAATATTACAGGTTGCGTCATAAAATGTTTGTACACAGAAATGCTGGATCTCGTAGACTTCCTTCTAAAAGAAATGAATGGGGTTTGCACAGTCACTTGTTACTGAAACTTTCTCTCCAGCTATGAGGCATGGCTCTTAAAGAACAACCTGCTTTAATTCTTGTTTATGTTGACCAACAAATACTACATAGCAGCTGTTATAATTGCAGAGACACTAAATTGTATTCTCTTTGATTTGTTTTCATTGAACAATCTTTATTTCTTGTGTAAACCTTATGTTCAGGTAGTCCTCAACTTACAACAGTTCATTTAGTGATTGTTCGAGGTTACAATGGCACTGAAAAAAGTGACTTCTGACCATTTTTTACCCTTAGGACCATTGCGGCATCCCTGTGGTCATGTGATCAAAATTCAAATGCTTGGCAAGTGGTTCATACTTATGATGGTTGCCGTGTCCCAGGGTCATGTGATCATCTTTTGCGACCTTCTGACAAGCAAAGTCAATGGGGGAGCCAGATTCACTTAACATTCACGTTGCTAACTTAACAACTGCAGTGTTTCCCCTTAACAACTGTGGCAAGAAAGGTCATAAAATGGGGCAAAATTCACTTAACAAATGCCTTGCTTAGCAACAGAAATCTTGGGCTCAATTGTGGTTGTGGTTGTAAGTTGAGGACTAAATACCTGCATTTATAATATTGTCACATAATATTTGACACTCGAGCTGTGCATGCTTAAAAAAAAAACACTTTGGAAAAAGTGTTTTGGACTGTTCTACTATTTATTAAAATAACTCCTGAGAGGGAAGCTGAAAAAGAAAATCCTAAAGAGGGGCCGTTCTAAGATTCATATTAACATTGATGAGTCAGCTCCATAAAGCACTCACATCACTTTTTCCTCAGGTCCAAATTATGTATTTGGAATTTTTTTTTGAAGCATAGAGCACCCCAATTGAGATGATCAGTGAAGAATGTGCTAGGGGTAAAAGGCAAACAGATTTGAATGTGTAAGTGCATATAAAGAGTATCTACAAGACTCACAACTGCCAGTCCTGAGAAATCTGCCGGACAACATGTACCCAAGTTTTTAGTCCCTATATCTGAATTTAGCTGAGACGAATTCAGTAGAAAGTCAAACATTTCCCTCAAACTTAATTTCCACTAAAGTGCCACCTACCTTCCAGCTTCAATATAAAACAAATGAACACAGTTTTTTATTAATACTCTTATCTCCCAAATAATTCTGCTTGAGTGAATATTATTCACAATAGGAATAATAAAATTTCAAGAAGCAAAACTTACAGTGACATATCATGGGTTGTATGAACTACATAAGTTTTTTTTTCCTGATTTACTATAATGACAAATATCATCAAAACTCTAAACCCACCGTGTACCTCTTCTACAATCCCTCCCTTTCAAATGTAATGCTTCCTTTCTTCTTCTTCTGACTTTGATGACAGTTGATTTTGGAAGTGCTCTTCTTTCATCATGGGCTATTACTTCCCCCTGGAATGGGCGGGAGCATAAAAGTCTCTGTACAATGCTGGCTGGTTGTTGACAAAGATCTCCCGGAAATCCTTTGAAATCGGTTCCTTCTCTGGAAGTAGTTGCGGCTGCTGTGAAAAGAACGCTGCCTGTTTCTCAAATATTCTTTGTAGTTCTTGGTCAGCAAGGTGTAGAGGAAAGGATTGATGCAACTGTTGCTGTAGGTCAGGCAGGTGGTCAGGTAGTTGATGTTCCTGGTGGCTTTAGGAGACATGGGAAGAGGCTCATAGTACTGGAAGAGCAGCTGCCAGATCCAGAACGGCAAGAAGCAGGCCCAAAAGACCAGCACAATAGTGAAGATTAAGTAGAGGACTTTTTGATTGGGCAGCCGTTTGGTCTCTTTCAAGGAAGTGGTCTGGGACACCCAGTAGGTTCTTGCTAATCTAACGTAGAGATACCCGATAATGACACCAGGGCCAACAATGCTGGTGCAGAAGAGAATAGTGATGTAGATCTTGTAAGACAACTTGCTCCAGGTGGGGAGGCAGATATTCTTTTCCCCTTGCACTAGCTGGATCATGATCAGCATTGGCAGGGTGAGAAGCAGGGATGCTACCCAGATAATGAGGGCAATTGCTTTCCGATAACTCTTCGACCTCTTCACAGTGTCCAAAGGCTTCAGCACCGCAAAGTATCTCTCTGTGCTCATCACCATCAAGGTGAAAATGCTAGCGTGCATGGTGAGGAAATCCAGGCTGAAAAGGATCCGGCAACCTGTATCTCCAAAGTACCATTCCTGAATGAAATAAGTCCCCACAATGAAAGGGATAGTGAGAAGGTAGAGCAGGTCTGCTAGGGCCAAGTTGATGATGTAGATGTACATGGAGGCAGAGGACCTCATGTAGTGGCACATGACCACCAAGGTGTAGACATTGCCCGTCACTCCAATTATGCACATAAGTGACAGGATGGTCCCGATGGTGCAGGTGGCCACGATGTCCTCCAAAGAGCTGGCAGAGAAGGCCTCACCCCATGTGTTGTTGGAAGAAATATTAGGGTTGCTTCTGAGCGGGCTGCCAGTTTCTGTGTCTGTGGCCGCTCTAATGGTGGAGAAGATAGTGCCATCCATTCTCATAAAAGTTCTAGTTTTACATGCCTTGAGCAATCAGCAGCAGGCAAATGTTTGACTCTTCGAAGAAAAGGGGGAACGGAAGGAAATACTGCTTAGCTGAGATTAATTTCTGTTGAAATGTCAGAAACATCTGTGATCTTCAGTCTTGTATTTATCCTAGAGAAAGGGCAGAAAAAACATTGTAAGGCAGAATAATATAATGCTGTAGCTTTTTTGTTTCTTAGGTTTTCTTTATTTCCCAGGCTTATTAGTAGTTGACAGGTTTTCTGGGGGGGATGGGGATGTTTGGCTGCTTCAACATTTGTTCCTTTTCAATTTATTGTTGGTCCAGCTCTGGCCAACCAGCTATCTGTAATAGGAAAAAAGTACAGCTTTGCTGTGCAGTTGCTCTAAAGCTTTTGGCCAGGAGAACCACTGCTCCACATCTATGTAACTGGAATGAACAAGTCTAATAATTACACCATTATATAAAGCCACCATTATATTTTAGTAAAAGAAACCTAAATGGCCTTTTGTAAACATTAACTCAGTTCATTAGTGAATTACCTGAGAATACTGTTTCTTTGTGGTTAAGCGTATAACTGTATATGGTACTATTCTAGTTTTCCCTGGTCTCACTTTTGGCATGACATTGCTAGAATTAACCACATCATTCGGATCTGACCACACAGCTTTCTCCTGCTTTGTTTTGCTTTCTCTTTTGGATCTCACAAGGATTTTGTCTTTTATCTTCAAAATCTCCTATGCCCTTCTTCTTATGTTTTTACCTCTTACATTTCCTGGTCCTTCCTGTGACTCCTCACTTTTTCTTTTATTGCTTGATAAATGATATGTCAATTCTACTTCAGGATTCTGCCATGTGACCACCCTTTTTATTTTCTTTTAAGCCCCTTTTCAAAACCCACCTTTTCAGGGAAGATTTAAAATAGTTCTATATTCTAGTATGCAGCTCTATCAAGGTATATACAATAGAAAGAATTTTCTTCTGCTTATCCATTCATCAGTTTCTCTCTTCCCTCCATATTCTTAGATCTATTGTAGAGTGTAAGATCCTTGGGCAGCCAGGCTTATCATATCTTCTCTTTATAAAATGCTATGTACATTGACAGCATATTATAAATATCAGTAATTCATAATATCTGCATGGTATAAAAAATGGCATGTCTGGGGCAACCTATTGTTATTTTTAAAGCAATTCAAAATCATAGTAACTGTGTTTAAAATCCATATTGCACTCAGCACTGCTACAGTAGCAATGGGGAACAATTGCAGTTTGCTCTCTATCAGCCCATTGAAATTACCTTCCACAAATTTGTTTGGCCTTTCAAACCTACTGACCTAGAGGCTATCAGCAAATTTTATGACAGTAAATTCCAAACAATTAGGATAATCTGCCTGGAGTTTATTTGAATAATTTGTTACCTTGAGATCTGAAAGTTTCAGCTTCATGAAATTGATTGGCTGTTAATCTCTCTCAGCCTAGTTTACCTCACAGCATTCATTTATTTGCTGTATGGCTTCCATGCAAATTTGCAAGGACTTGAGTGAATGCCCAATAAAATCCACCTTGCAAATGCTGACTTATAGGGGGAGAGAGAGAAAGAGAGAGAGAGAGAGAGAGAATGAATGGTGTTCTTAATCAGACAACTGAGTAATATATATATATATTATATATGTTTGTATGTAGGTCTTTGTATGACCTACAAAGTCATATGTTTGTACGTAGGTCTTTGGTATATATATATATATATAAATGGTGGTGGTGATGGTGATGTGGGTAATACTGTAAGATTTATTCCCAAAGCAATATTAATTTCAGAGGAGAGATTTATGTAGGAAATAATTAATTCCTTTTTCAGGCCCAACAATTCTCATCTGCCAGTATGTTCTGCTCTATTTGCTTTTCAAGCAACAACAGCAATCACATCTTCACCCTCCTGTATGTTAAATGTATTTAAGTTTATGACTCTTTTAACCTCAAGCTCCTGTTAAGCATTATAAAACATTTCTACATCTACTGTATCACTTTGGTCAGTTTGGAAAAAGATTAAAAAGACCCAAACAGCAATTTCCCTTTCCCCCTCCAAAAGAGCAGACAACTCACTGTGCTGAACTGATTTTACAACTGAATCAGTTTGTCAAATCAAATTTTCAGCATGCCCGGGGAGGTCTAGAGAAACACCTCAGCAGACACTGGATAAAGCTGAGCTTTACATTTTGCATTAACTCAAGCATATCACACATTTTCAAGCTACTTAGACAGAAATTTATCTTTCATCTCAGTCAGTCAGTCAGGTAAACCATCCACATTTCAAGGGGTTACCCAAAATAAGGGGAGAAAACAGCAAACAAAGTAAACATATAAAAAAATCTAGATTCAAACCTGACTTCAGTGAAATCCAGTTGATGAGGTTTCTTCTTGGGCAATAAAATAAAATAAAGGGTGGGGGGAAAAAACCCAGCAGACTTGGCCAGAATGTGAGTAAAAGGTCTTTGCAGACAAAAACAAGCAGCCTGGGACCCAAAAGCTTAAGGCATTTGGAATGGGTGTGCGGAAAAGAGACAGGGAGAGCCAAGTATGTTTGAAATCTCTACCCTCCCAATCTCCACATTCACTCGTGCTTGCTATTTATGCTGCTCGATGACGCTCAGCATTGTGGAACTGCCTTTGCACAGCGCTTAGGTAGGGTTACTTTGAAGAGAAGCAACATTTCAAAAATCAGAGGCAGCCCCTCCGCTGCTGAGTCCTTGCTGGCCCAAGAGAGAGCGAATCACAGGAATGATCTGGGCTGTTTTCCTCCTCTCTAGAAGAAGCTGGGGAGCCATACTACAGCTCCTTTCCCTAAATGGTGCCTGGGAATGTTTCTATTCACAGCAGATCCTTTTGGAACAAAAACAGTGTCAGCAAAGCATTTTTTTTTCTGGAGGTGGGGGGAGTAATTTACCAAGAAAGGTTTTTGTACTGAATTTAAACGGCTGAGTTCTGTATGGATCAGAAGACTTACGGTGTAGTCTTATGGATATTATAAAGGAGCTATCATTTTGATGATGAGAAACAGTTCTCTAAAAAATAATTCTCTGGCTTGTTCTGAACCCTTTGTACTCTTTTTTTTAAAAAAAAAACTTATGACAGTTTTCTTTTGGGGAGAGAAAGAGGGAAAAAGAGAAAAAGAAAAAGCAATTCTTTGTTTCTGACAAAAAACAAAAACAAAACACAACTCTTTTAGATAGGGGCCCAACCACATTCTCTTCCTTCCCCTCTTGTGTAGTGTACTCATTGTGGACAGCATGATGGCTTGGTGACTCCAGTAAATAGAGCCAAGAGAAAAGAATCAGCTTTCTTGGTGGTCTATTCGTGATGGAGCCTTGGCTTTCTCCCTTCTGAGAGTCTTTGGACAGAGACACTCTTATTCCCTGAAAAAATGGTGAAAGTGTCGTTGTTTTGATGGTCCTAGCAAACATTTCATGTAGCATGACATCCTTGGTGTGAATTACTCTCCCCTTGGTAGAGGCAAATTCGCAGGCTTTTAACAAGACCCGGGAATCAAGCTTCCTTCACAGTGTCCAAAGTTCTGCAGTTCAGAATGCAGTGATATGATCCAGACAAACAAGCTGCTTAGAGTCTGATCTTCTGAATATGATTGGGGGCTTTTCCACACTACTGCCTTAAACTGTTTCACTCACAAGTGTAGAGTATACTGGTTGGAAACTAAGCCAGTTTAAGATACTCTCTTCTGCCTTTCATTTCTTCTTCTGATTTGGCCATGCTGATCTCCTGATCTAATATCCAGATGGTATTTACCATGGTTCCTGTCTGGGGAATTCCTTTGCTTCTCTACCTCCCTCACCCACACCAGGTAATCTGGCTCCAATTTTCTTTTTTCTTTTCCATGAACAACTCTTTGAGATCATGTGGTTTCTATGGACAGATTTGTATGACCCTTTTCCATTGTCTCCTGCCTGCTATACTTAGCACCTTTCCCTATGGTACACTTACTGATGGATGGGTAAAAATAACAAATAGCCCCCCCCCACCTCTTTTCCAATGAAATGGGCTTCTTGTGACTTGGGCTGAAAGGTGAAATGTATTGATTGATTTGTATTTTGACAAAATAACAGAACCGGAAGGGCTTTGGAAGTCTTCTTGTCTAACCTCCTGCTCTAGCAAGAGACCCTATGCTATTTCAGATAAATGGCTATCCAATCTCTTCTTAAACATCTCCAGTGATGGAGCACCCATAACTTCTGGAGGCAAGCCGTTCCACTGATTCACTGGAATGGTTAATTCTAACTATCAGGAAATTTCTCCTTAATTCTACATTAGTTCTCTCCTTGATTAGTTTCCATCCTGTGCTTCTTGTCCTGACTTCGGGTACTTTGAAGAATTGGTTGACCCCCCTCTTCTTTGTAGCAGCCCCTCAAACGTTGGACGACTGCCATCAGGTCACCCCTAGTCCTTCTTTAAATAGTTCAGTTCTTGTCAGAACTCTGGTCTACTTCACCTGATTAAAAGAAGAGAAAGAGTGTGGTGCCCACCTTGTATAGTTCTTCAATGAAAATGATTTAAAAACCAAAACAACGATAGAAGGCAGTAGCCAACACACTGTACAGTATCCAATTTGCCTACATGAAACAGATCACAGCAGGACACCTGCCATGTGTGCTGCCAGAAGTCCAAAAAAACACTGATTTTGACACGTAGCAGAAAAAGATGGTCAGAGGTTGCCTTCCCAGTGGGTGAAGGGCCGGTAAAGAACACAATGTGCATTCCGGCCATCAAGAAAAGGTCGGTGGCCCGTACTCCCACCAGGACGACTTCATTGTGCAGATCAACCTTGTGATTGGCAGCTTCTACTCCAGAGATTACAGCACCATCTCTTTTGCAAAAATTGCCAGATGTGGCTGCTTTGGGACAGCTAAACTTATACCGAGGGAGAATATTTTCTAATACTTTTACCGGGGCTTAAAGTTTAGGTCCTAGAATAGGGACCTCAAATGTTTTAGCCTTTCTTCTGTTGATTGCATGGCTGTGCAAAAGGAAAATCAGGAACTAAAACTTTAAAGTACCTTAATGTAAATATATCAGTCATTTGTTGATGTGCTTGTTGTGGTGAGGTAAGATACCTTTTAAAAATCGTCTATCTAAAAAAAGGAGAAGCAATAACACCAGGAGTCAAAACTGTGGTGCAATGCTTTTAATGCAAATGAATAAATCATTATTTCTTTTTCTTCTATTTGTTGCAAATTTGTTGGGATTTTCATTCTGGTTGTGTTTGTTTTTCCTCTACTGATGGGGAAGGAAAGAAGGCCAAGAATTAAGAAAGCAGAAGACTTGTTTATTTTTGAAAAACAAATCAAGTCTGAGAGTTTTTGAAGGAGCAGAGAATGCAAATTACATTTGTTTGGGTTGTTTTTTTGTTTTTTTTGGTATGTGTGTGTGAGTGAAGATAAAACAAGTAATGACACAAGGAATTAGAGGCAGCATTATAATGGAAATAAATTGACAGTATCATAGTCTTTGGGCTGAAAAAAATTCAGATGTTGAAAGATGGTAGAAAGGAGATACTGAAAACTCCAACCCCTTGTTGACCTCTAGATATTCTCTGGAGTTTTCATCTGAGATCTCTTAGCTCTAAATCTTATATTTTGTTAGCAAGATGTGAGAATAGTTTTAATGAATTTTAATTTGAAATTTAATATAGCGATGTGTGGAATTTACCCCTGGAATGTAGGGAGACGCTGGGGTTCACTGCAGTTGCCAGATGCTTTAGCTAGCCTTCAACAATCTGTTGTTTGATTGGGGGGGAACAAAATACCCTCTGTGTGAGGAGACGAATTGAATCACTCCTTGTACAAAATAAAACCCACTACAGGTAGCCCCCGATTTATGACCACAATTGAGCCTAAAATTTCTGTTGCTAAGTGAGACAGTTGTTAAGTGAATTTTGCCCCATTTTACAACCTTTCTTGCCAGACTTGTTAAGCATCAAATGCGATGCAGGAGGCCACTCCTAATTTACAAAGCCTTAGCAGGTTGCTGTAGTATCTGGCTGACTTTGAGATTAGAAACTATGTAGGGGGAGGCCCAGCTAGGACTTTAATGGGAGCCCTTCTATCTACTTTGGTAATTTGGCCAGAAAAAGTGGCGGCAGGTGGTTCGGAGAACCGGTAGCAAAAATCCCTGCCCCCCGCCCCCCCCGGTTTTGGATGCCCACCCAATTGCCCAGTCACCTGCTTCCCCACTTGCCGCTTCTTTTAAAAGATGCTTTTAAAAGGTAAAAAAAAGGCTCTGATAATCACAGCTGAGCCACGCGATCATCAGAGCCTTTTTTTTTAACTTTTAAAAGCATTTTAAATAGGCTGAATAGGTTGTAAAAAAATGCTTTTAAAAGTAAAAAAGAAAAAAGATTGTGCACCACAGTTGATCGCACACACACACACCGCATGCGCTGTTCTATTTACCCCATGCCTCCTTTTGGCGTGCACTGCATGCGCGCACCTTGCATTTGCATGTGCAGCCAGTGAACCGGTAGTAAACCGGTTCAGATGTCACCACTGCTTTACTAATGCTGTCTAAAGTTTTTTTGGTTTGCCTTATTTTCCAAAGACCTGGATTATCTTGTCCCATCTATTGAGCAACAGGCCGTATACTGAACGTTACTTCTAAAGTGAAATAGAAAGTCTGCTTATTGATAAAGCATTTTATAGCAAACCTGCTGGACAGATTCCATAGATTCCTGGTCCTACTTATAGAAAATATACTTTTAGTTACAGCCACTATAGAGATCAACCTCCTAGACCACCCCCTCCCCTCTCACTGTGCTCTACTACAGCCTTTTGAATTTCTAGAATAATAGCAGTTGAATAGCTCAATGGGGAATGGATGGTCTTGACTCTTGGCAGGCAGGGGGTCATGGCTTGGCAAGGGAGAAAATGTTTACATTTCACATTGAATCCACTCTCTTCAGAGTAAATGATGATTTGTCAATATGAGACAATTTGGCTCATTGACTTCTATTTTTATACAGCATTTCTATAAGGGTTTAATCCAAAAGAGGAAAATCGATGCGCTAAAACCCACTGGGCCGTTATAGCAAATGCAAAACCTGCTTTTTAGTATGGTTTTCCAAACATATTTTGTAGTGGGTGTCTCTACACATGAGACAACTATATTGGATTCTTTTCTTTTCTTTTCTTTTTCTTTCCTGGCATCTTCTTCCAATTTCGTCATTCCAGAATCTTTTTTTTTCTTTTTTATCTCAGAATTCCTAGTACCCCCATTGCTCCCTAGAAAGCCAACATCAAAGGAAGTTGCTAAAATGAAGAAATGTCACATGGGAAGGAGAGACAACTGTGCCACAACTGAGATTTACTTTGTTGAAAGAGATCTGCCACTGAAAAATCCCTTTGTTTAGGATGTATCTTATCATATAAGGTTAACCATGACTAGATCTTATTCCTATAGATGATAAAAGGCCTGTTTCTTATAGATGTTAGGATGGGAAACCATGCTCTCACCCAGCCAATTCTGCTGAATATTATGACTAAAAGCTTAAAAAGTTGCTAGAAGACCTGGAGATCGGCAAGGTTCCATCCCTTTCATTGATCCAATCCTTGCAGGGTATAACTCATCAGAAGAGATGACTTTTTCAACTCTAGACATGTCACCTGATTGAAATGGATCTAGTATTTATAGTAGCGACTAATGTTGAGGGAAGTTGTAGATCAATAGCCTCTGGTGGGGCCATCAATTCCCCATCTCATTTGGAAAGATCTCAAACTGGCTATAAGCTCAAAATCTTTTGCTAAGCTTTTGCACCAGTAGACAACAGAAAAAAAACACAATACACTTCGCACTTAAACTGATATACTACTTCACAATGCTTTACAGCCCCCTCTAAGCAGTTTACAGAGTCAGCACATTGCGCCCAACAATCTGGGTCCTCATTTTACCGACCTCAGAAGGATGGAAGGCTGAGTCAACCTTGAGCTGGTGAGATTTGAACTGCTGAACTGCAGCTAACAGCCAGCTGAATTAGCCTGCAGTGCTGCACTCTAACCACTGCGCCATCTCGGCTCTTGGATACTAAACATCCAATGAAATCATGTGGCTGACCTCACACACCAAGAACACACCAAGCTATAATGTCTGTTTATGTTTACAACATACAAAACACTGTTTAGTGTAACATGTAACTTTTTGGGAACTGAGTACCATATGAACACAGTTAAATACACACACACACACACACACACACACACACACACACAGAGAGAGAGAGAGAGAGAGACAGCTTGATGCAGTTGTTAAGGTACCAATCTAGAAACTGGGAAACTGGGAGTTCTAGTCCTGTTTTAGGCATAAAGCCAGTTGGGTGATTTTGGGCCAGTCAGTCTCTCTCAGTTCTAGGAAACAGGTAAGCAGGTAAACCTTACCTAAAATCTTCTGAAATCCTGCCAAAAAAACCACAGGTCCAGGCATTTACCAGGACTTAAAAACAAACAAACTCCTTCAAAAGAGCCTCTCCTTGCTGAAAACTCCATTTCTTCTTTTCTTCCATTTCTTCCTTCTTTTCATTTTTAATTGTCCTCTTTTAGTTTTCTCCAGTATTCTTGCAAAACTTTTACCAACCAAATCCAAATTCATTTTGCAAATGAATCTCAGGAGAGATAAAACAGCAATTTTAGTTGTTTAAATTGTATAAATTGGCTCTTCAAGCTGCCATTCATTTGATTTGTTAAACTAAAAGTTGCTTTGTTTTCCGCTATGCGAACTAACTACATTTCCATCCAAACCAAAAAGGTCTGGAAATTACTCTACTAAAATATTTAACCAAGCATTTATTTCAGCTACAGTCCTTTCTTTTTTATTATTTGGAGCTTTTAAGGAATAGAAGGAATATGGCCATGAATCAAATTACATTCACAGTGGGTGAAATGAAAGGTTTAGCAAACTAAGGTCCACAAAACAACTAAAAATCCCAGAATCACAAGTTGGTCTTCTACTTTGGAAACCAAACAACTATCTGTCCTTTCAGAAGACCATGGAGATGATCTTGAGGAAGATAGATGGCAGCTATTATAAACACATGAGCTTGGGCCTGACAAACTAATCAAGGAGAGGAACAACCTAGAACTTAGGAGAAATTTCCTAACAGTGAGAACAATTAACCAATGGAACAGCTTGCCTTCAGAAGTTGTGGGTGCTCCATCACTGAAAGTTTTTAAAAAGAGACTGGACAGCCACTTGTCTGAAATGGTATAGAGCAGTGATGGCTAACCTTTTTGCCATTGTGTGCCAAGATGGGGGGCAGGGGGGATTCACAATTATTGCCCACCCCCATAATTCTATGTGACCCGTCTCTGCGCATGCGCATGCGACCCCCTGCTACCCCCCGCTACCCCTGCTCCTGGCAAGTGATCGCCTGGTAGGCGTGTTTTTCTCTCACACCTGGCTCCAGAGCCTTTCTAGGAGTCTGGGGAGGGTGAAAACAGCCTTCCCCATCCACAGAAAGGCCCTCCGGAGGCAAGGAACAGCATGTTTCCCTACTTCTCTACTTCTGGTGAGCTGAGCTCGCATGCCCACTGATATTGCTATGCATGCACCTAAAATTAATTATATTAATGGTACATTATAAATTATAATTTATAATTGAATTTATAATTAAATTATACAATCACTGCGTATAATAGAATTATACATTCAATTCAGGTATTTTCTGCCCTGGTTGAAGTGTATCATGGCTGGGCAACTTTGATGTATGCTTGGAATGTCTTCTGGGCTAATTACTCACGAAAAGCTTTGGCTAAGCAACATATTTGGGAAGAGGTAACTAATTTTTTGGATGGCTTTGGACTACCCAATCACCAGAAAATCTGAATTAGTACAAGTAGTACTCAACTTGCAACTACAATCGAGCCCAAAATTTATGTTGTTAAGTGAGACATTTGCCCCATTTTACATTTCTTGCCACAGTTGTTAAATGAATTACTGCAGTTGATAATTTAGTAACCTGGTTGTTAAGTGAATCTGGCTTCCCCAATGACTTTGCTGGCCAGAAGGTCATAAAAGGTGATCCTGGGACACAGCATGAACTAGCATGAACTAGCACTTGAATTTTGATCACATGGACGTGGGGATGCTGCAATGGTCATAAGTGTGAAAAACGGTCAAAAGTCACATTTTTCAGTGCTGTTGTAACTTTGAACAGTCATTAAATGAACTGTTGTAAGTTGAAGACTATCTGTATGTCTAAAACCCTGGAGTCCTCAGTCCCAGTTTCTCTACTATCTTAAGGCTAATCACATATCTGGTGCACCCCGACTCCAAAAGGGCTAAAATCTTCCCCTGGGTGCCTGACAAAGGCACCATTAGCTCCACTGGGATGGTCACTGGGATCACATGTCAACTTACCAGGGGGTCATCATGAGAATCAGTTTCACTCCCCCTCTCCTGGGGTTGGAGTTTCCAGCTCCTCCTGGGCAGGAGGGCGAACTCAACGACATCCACCTTCAACCCTTCAAGGCAGGGGTGAAATGTAAAATTTGTTACTACCAGTTCTGTGGACGTTGCTTGGTGATGGTGGTGGGATTGTGTGACTAGGTGGGTGTGGCCAACTTTTTTTTTTTTACTTTTAAAAGCATTTTTTTGGCCGAAGAAAAAATGCTTTTAAAAGTAAAAAAAAAAACAACCTCTGTTGATTGCGTGGCTCAGCCGGGCATAGGTGGGTGCAGGGAGGGCATGGTTTTTTGCTCCAAACCAGGAGCATTTCACCCCTGCTTCAAGGCTGTTTTGTGGTGCCTCAGTGGCTACTTCTCAGGCTTCTTGCCCCCAACAGGTTTGGGGCTTGGTTTAGCCGAATGGCAATCAGCTGCTCAGTGTTTGTTTGTTTGTTTGTTTATTTATTTATTTATTTATTTTGTCACAACAATATATATAGGTATCATACAAAAAGATTATATGGTATATAAACACATATATGAGTAAATATAAGGAGGTATAAGCATATATATAGGAAGAAGAAAAGAAAAACAATAGGACAGGAATGGTAGGCACGTTTGTGCGCTTATGCACGCCCCTTATGGTCCTCTTAGGAATGGGGTGAGGTCAATAGTAGAAAGTTTTTGGTTAAAGCTTTTGGGATTATGGGAAGAGACCACAGAGTCAGGTAAAGTGTTCCAAGCACTGATGATTCTGTTACAGAAGTCATATTTTCTGCAATCTAGATTAAAGCGGTTAACATTAAGTTTAAATCTATTGGTTGCTCTTGTATTATTGCAATTAAAGCTGAAGTAGTCTTTAACAGGAAGGACATTACAATAGATGATTCTGTGAGTTAAGCTTAGGTCTTGTCGAAGGCGACGAAGTTCCAAGTTTTCTAAGCCTAGGATTTCAAGTCTGGTGGGATAGGGTATTTTATTGTTTTCAGAGGAATGGAGAACTCTTCTTGTAAAATATTTCTGGACACATTCAATTGTATTGATGTCAGAGATGTGGTGAGGGTTCCTCCTTCCCACACTTGAAGCATGCTGTAAACCTCAGTTTGGGTGCTAGCTTGTCTTTGGCAATTTTGGGGGGATCTTTATGAGCAGGAGAGGAGGACTTGCTCCAGTTGCAGTTGCTACAGTGCTGGTTGATCAATTTCCACCTCATCTGCCAACATGTACTGCTGGAGTTCTCAAGGGGCCCCTTGGGAGACACAGCTGTGATAGACTTCATTGTTAAGTCCATCCTTGTAACATTCCATCAGGGCTTCCTTAGGCCAGGTGGCCATATGACAGGCCAGCTCACATAACTCCTGGGTGTATTCTGCCACTGACTTCCACCCCTGTGTAATGGTTTTCATTCGGGTCTTAGGCTTGCATTCGGCTAGTTGGTCCTTGAACTGCTGACAAAGTGCCAACATAAATTGGTCGTAGTTCCTTAGTTGGGGAGCATTGTTGTTGTGAAGAATAACCATCCACTCTGCTGCAGCTCCTTCCAGGGCCATGGTGACACATCTCACTTTGGCTGTCTCAGATCCCAATTAATCTCCTGCATGTGATTCCAGACTTGGGCTAGGAAGAATCCCAGAGCTTTGGGATCCCATTGTATTTTACTCCCAACAGAGGAACCTTAGGAATTTGGGGCCTCTAGGGATTGGGCCTCCCCCCCACCATCAGGGTGGGGGAAGCTGAGCCACCACAGCATCTGCTGGCTGAGCAGCTGCAGCCAGAGCTGCCCCCTGCTGAGCAATGGAGGCCACCGGTGTGGCTGTGGAAGCAGCTCCCCCTGCTGCCTGACCTGTCTCTCCATGCGGTGGCTGGGCAGGCTTCTGGACAAGGGTTTCCTGAACTCTCCGAATCTCAATTGCCTCATGCAGCAGTTGCAATGCATGGCTCAGCATGAGGGCCTCTTTGTCAGGGTCAGGCAGGGCAAAGTCACCACACTGCCCCCTGGTGAAGATCACCCCCAGTAGGTGCTCCTCAGGGTCTTCCAGTCATCTTATGCCTAGCCACCATCTGGCTCGGAATGGCTTCTCATCAAGTTGCAGCTCCTCCAGCCACTTTGTCTCATCATGACTGTGGCATAGCTGAAGGGGCTCTTTGGTCGTTCCCGTGGGTTGACATTGAGTGCTCAGCCCCCACAGTAGACTAGGGTCTCCGAGTTGGCTGATAAAACAGATCTTGCCTAATGTCAGGCCTGCCTCCATTCAAAACTCAAGAAAGAAAAACCCCAACTCCATTGAGTACTTTTACTAAGTTTGAAATGACAGCAGTGAAAGCAAGGCAAGATCTCATTCAAAAAGTGCAAAGGTAACACATTGAAAGTCACCCCAATTTTTATTAATATTCATTCTCTTTCTTTTTTTAACTGTTTCAATTTTTATCCTAATATATTCAAATAAATGGAGAAATTAGAACTTGGGGGCGAAGGAAGATGTGACTTAGTGAAATGAGCAAGGAAATATTAGGATATGGATAAAAATTATGAAAAAATAATATTCTGGCAAAAAAATGTAACTAAGTAAAATATATTTGAATATATTAAATTGTATAAGATATGATATGGCCAACACTCTGTTCATAAACTATGTATGTGTGTAGGGGTGGGAATTAAAAAAATCAATAAAAACTTGTTGTTTTTTTAAAAAAAGAAAGTCACCCCAAATTTCTCCCCCCTTAGAGTCCAATCAGCATCCCGTATGATGTTGTGGGAAAGCTCCTCTTCAGGTATTTCTTCCATCTGGAATCTCAGGACAGTTGACCTTGACGGAGTATAAACAACTCCACTTAGCAGTGCCATAATTCATGAGTGCAAACCTCTCTTCCAATTCTCATGGGAATACTACACACTAGCTTACTTCCCCAATGCCCATGCCCCCCTCTCCGTTTCTATGGCAGCCGATAGCAAGCATACTGCAGAAACCCATGCTGGACACAGTGGGAACTTGGAGATTTACTTTCTCTGTAGCTACTACAGCCTTTGGAATATCCCCCATTTGATATTTTAGGGTTTCCTAGCCTTTTAGTTTTTAAGAAAGCTCTCAAGATCTGGCTCTCCCATCAAGCATTGGGCTAGGATGGGGTTGAGCCAGGAGGTCACAGCATGGGTAATTCTGTGTATTTTCCACCAACTTTCTTGTCCATTGTCCTTTGAAAGCCACTGACTCACCATTTAGTCTAGCCTGGAGAAGTTCCTGGTTTGCCCTATCAGCTCTTCAATTTTTTCCTTTTATCCTGTCAATTAATGCTCTAAAACAAGACATTGACCTTCTGGTCACTGACCAGCAGCTTTATTTGAGCGCTAAGACACTTTTCCTCTCTCTTCTCCCAGGAATGCATGTATTCCATCTGCATGGAATGGCAGCCTGGCATTATTTACGGGACCATAGACCCACTAGAGGGGAGAATACAGAGAAACATGTTTATGAACAATTGAGGCAACTGTATGGCCCTCCAAATATTGTTGAATTTCAACTTCCATCATCCCCCACTATTGACCCTGCTGGTGAAGATTAATGGAAGCAGTTCAACATCTTTGCAAGGCAACATCCTTGGCGAGGAGTCAAATAGCAACTGCCTGAAAGTGGGGGAAAAACCTGCCTCTAGAGATAGCTGACTTTTCTTCACTGGAGTTTGTGACTCAGAGTTGAACTGAAGGGTCAGGAATATGGTTGAACAAAAGGTCATTCAAATCAAAACAGTACAAGAGAATCTTCCTAGGAAACTTGCTCTAACAGATGAAAATCAGAAATAATATAGTTGTTTAAAGATTTTGGCTAAAACATATCACTTTAAGGGAATTCAGAGTCAGCTTGGTATCCACTGGATTGTGCCCATTTTCATAATATGAAGAGGGCAAAACATTGGGGTTGGGAGTTTGGGGCAAAAAACGAATGAACAAACACTTATTGGTTACAACAAATGCTTCAGTTAAAATTGGCAGCTTCTATTTTCTTTATAATTGCTCTCACTTTGATCCAGAAATGTTCTGGACCTTTTGCATCTATTAGCCATGTTTTGGTGTTCATAGAGCATATATGATAAGACATATATTCTACTGGGTCTGGTTAAGCAGATTTCTAGATAACAGATAAAGTGGCCAGCTTAGATATAGCCAATCTTGTCAAGACGCACTTCAGGCTACTTAAAGAAATGGGACATTTATCTACCAGTAACTGCCAATGGCAAATCTTCTCATTTGTGGTCATGAGATGATAGCAATCAAGATTTCTCTTTACAAATTGGAGCAAACATTTGCCATGTCTTTTACTTTAATGCCATCTGGTGGATCCTGATTATCTGATTATTATATGCCTGATGGGATTGTGTCTTCTGAAATCTAGTTAGTTATAACTCTTCACTCAGGCTGTATCTAGAACCAACGATAATACTAGACTCCTACCCTCAAAATCACGCTACAGAGCACTGCACACCAGAACAACTAGACACAAGAACATGTTTTTCCTGAACACCATCACTCTGCTAAACAAATAATTCCCTCAACACTGTCAAACTATTCACTAAGTCTGCATTACTATTAACCTTTTCATCGTTCCCATTACCCTTCTCCTTCCACTTATGACTGTATGACTATAACTTTGTTGTTTGTATCTTTATAATTTATATTTAGATTGTTTCCTGGGTGCTTATTTGTACCCTATGACTATCATTAAGTATTTCTACGAATCTAAATCATGTGACACAGCTGTCGTCCCCCCCCCTGCTGTTTTATTTACCTTGTTAAGCCTCCTTTTTCTGCACGAAGTATATGTTTGTTGCGCACTACACATGTGCGTGTAGTGCAATATGCTTTTGGTGTGCACTGCACATGAGCACATGCACCACAAGTTTGGTGCACACCATGCGTGTGTGAGCAGCAAACCGGTGGCAATCCATGGAGGATTTCACCACTGGTTTATGCCTATATGTCTATTGATGACTAGTTTGTCAGAGTGCCAGGCTTTTTAGAAATTCTCTGGCATTGTTGGACTTGGCTTGTTTTAGAATGGTCATAGTTTC
Source organism: Ahaetulla prasina (assembly GCF_028640845.1). Lineage (NCBI taxonomy): Eukaryota > Metazoa > Chordata > Lepidosauria > Squamata > Colubridae > Ahaetulla > Ahaetulla prasina. The sequence continues at coordinate 125,929,125 of NC_080540.1, forward strand.
CCAATTGAAACTATGGTTCACTCTATCTACATGTTATAAAATTAAAGGGTTTTCATCATGTGTTCTGACTGCTAGTTGGTGTTCATGAATGCATTCTGCCAGTCTTCTGTCTGTTTGTCCTATGAAGTTGTTGCAGTCATTACACTGTATGTTATAGATGACTCCTCATTTTTCTTTTGGGGCTGATGGGTCTTTTGGTTTGCTTATGATGTTTTGAAGGGCTTTTATTGGCATGTGTGATTTGGCTACGTTGATTCCATGCAGTTGTGGTAATCTGTTGGTGGTTTCCGAGATGTTCTTGATGTATGGCAGTGTATTCTTTTTAGGGTTTGTGTTGGTTGTGCTGTATCCGGTTGAGTAGTCAGTCACTTTTTGATAAAGTTGCATGGATATCCATTTTGCTGGAATATGTTGTATAGATTCCCTTTTTTGCTGTTCAGGATTGCAGCAGTGAATTTGCATTCATCTAAATAAAGTTCTCGCACAGCTTCTCTTGTGAGAGGTTAGGTTGTTGCTGTAGTAGTGGAGCACTTGTTGGCATGGGGTAGTTTTTGTGTATTTCTAGTTTGCCATTACGGTCTCTGCTAATCAGGAAGTCCAGGAAGGGATAGTAAGTTGTTTTTTTCTTCTCTAGTAAACTGGATTCCTCAGTACATGTTATTGGTGGTTCTGTGTTGACAACCACTCAATAGATAATGCAACAGTGCATTTAGATTGAAGGAACTAAATGGAGGAAAATGGCAGACTGGTTTGACTCAAGAGCTCATGAGCTTAGAGACCAGAAAGGGAAGGGGAGGATTCTGAAGGAGAAAAAAGTAAGTACTATTCATGGGCAGAGAACAGATGGAAATGAGAGACAATAGAGCCTCCCTTTACTGTTAATCAGTTCCTCCAGATCACAGTGTTCTCCCTTTCCTGTTTTCTCAGCATATTAAATCTCAGCCTGCCTTTTATGATATCTGCTTTACAATTTGCTTCTCAGATTTCTAGCTCATCTCCTTTCCTGACCTTTGACAAAATCGATCTTGGTGCATTGCTACTGCTTCCCATCAGAACTTTGGGTGAGGAAGAATGCAGGAACTTCCATTACATATTTGTAGAACTCTCCAACACAAAACCTGTAACTATTAAGCACAAACCAGTCACATTTATCTAGATTTCACTGTGGATTTCTCAGTCCTATTCAAGATATACCATGTCCACATTTCTCTGGACTATTGCTGAAATATTCAGGATTTGATAGTCCTTGGGTATGTAACAGGAACAAATTTAAAAGACAGAAAATTGATCTTAGATAGGGCACATATGCTAAAATTACTTAGCTCAATGTCACTTGTGTCTGGGGCACCTATGGTGGTCCCAGAATTCTGCCAACAAAAACGGGCTCCCGAGCTCTGTTTTCAGCTGTGATGGCCTCCTGCAACCCTCTGCCAATGAAAATGGAGCTCAGAGCCCACAGGCCATTCCTTTGCTGTCTCCACGGCAGCTCTTGGGCCAGATCTAAGCACCCCATGGGCCGGATCTGGACCCCATCTCCGGGCTTTGAGTTTGACACCCCTGGATTACAAGTACTTCATCAGCTTCCTTCCTTCCTTCCTTCCTTCCTTCCTTCCTTCCTTCCTTCCTTCCTTCCTTCCTTCCTTGGAACACAGCTATAACTAGCAGATTGGAGCTGACCTTTTATAAGTATCTTATAGACATGGTTTACATTTTTAAATCACCTATCAGCAATAGCTGCTTGGGTTGCAATTAAAATCTTCTCAGTCAGAAGCAGAAATAATCTGAGCAATTTTTTACAGATTTGGAGATTCAGATTTGGAAATTCAGTATAGCAATCTTCAAGATGGCAATGCACTCCTTCTGTTGAAGTGATTATGTCATCAGAAGTTGTGGAACTGAAACATTTCACATTATTTTCAGGGTTTCATGGGTGGAAAATAAGTGAAAACAAAAGTAAATCTCCTATCATACCTTTAAAACATAGTTTTAAAAGAATCTTTCAGGCTGATTTTTGGTCTTTATAAAGGAGGGATGGGGTTGGAAAGATTTAAGAATGGGGATGACATTGATTTTCCTCCTCCCAGTCTTAAACTTTTTCAATTGCAAGTCTGATTACCCCAAACGTGGGAATAGAAATGGGAAAAAATTGACCACCAAGAAGCTCACAGCTTCTATCTCCATTTAATTCATTTTTAAAAGGTTGGGCTGATGAAATTCAGCAGTTTTGCTACTAAATTTCTGCATTGTAGTTCAGGATCCTGGAAAACTTCAGTACAAAGTGAAATAGATTAAGAACCTATGTTACACAGGTTGGTACACCTTTTATTGTACTCATTATTGTAACAGAATATTACAAATATGAATGTGCTTCCCTTCCTTCTTATTTTTGTATGAATTGGGGAAGAGGATTGCCTTAAGTTGCTTTCTTAAGTTACTTTTTTGGCCCAAGCTCAAGCCCCTCTTATCTAACCATTGCCCTGGTAGTGGCTTTTCCTCCTGTCCCTCAAGACCATTCCCCCTTCTTCTTACATTCCAGGTGCCTAATTGCTGCTTTATAGTCTATAACAGGGGTCTCCAACCTTGTCAACTTTAAGACTTGTGGACTTCAACTCCCAGAATTCCTGGGAGTTGAAGTCCACAAGTCTTAAAAGTTGACAAGGTTGGAGACCCCTGGTCTATAATGACACTGTTACTCCCAGGGAATTTCATGGAAAATGATGATGGTGACCTACCTTTGAAAGATTCCTCTAATGTGAGTTGTCAGGATTTGTGTCTCCAAAGGGAAAAGGAATAGCTGGATGGAACTGGAGCTTTCCATTGCTCAAATTCCAATGCAGGAATTATTCAGGATATCATTTGATTTATAGGGAATAATCACCAAGCTATATCTCCCATATGTACCTAAGGCTTCACGGTTATGCTTGGGGAAAAAGTTGTTTATATTATCCAGAATGCTGCCATCTTTAATAGACCACTAAGATTTTTGAAGCAAAGCTTATTTGATGACAAATATATTGTCCATTCCAACTATGTTCATAGAGTAGGAAGGGGTCAGCTAAGCCAAACCCATTTTCATTGTGGATCAATGTCCAAAGGCGCTAGCATTATTTCTCTTTGGTAAAGTTATTCAGAACAAACAATAGAAATGGAGAAAAATATTGTTGTGTATCTCTAAGTCAACAGCTACCTTGCTAAATCTGACCTTTTCCAGATTTAAAAGTTGCTTGCTTTAACTATGAAATTGCTCACAGAATTCTTTATATCCTGAACTGACATTTAACAGGTTTTTTTTAAAAAAAGAAACAAACTCAGAGTAGACAATAGTAATATTATCTCTGTAATAGCTGAGTAGTTTATATAATACCAGAACCTGTAGATGAGAATTTAACCTTGATTGGAGCGAGAATGAGATAAAAGAAATCGTCAAATGAAAAATGCAACCCTATTGTATTACTGTGTTTCTTGTTGAGTTATTTATTTAATTTTATGCTTTTATCCTCTATTCTAATGTAAATGGCTAAGAGGTGTCTTTGAAGTCTGAACAGAACAGACATAAAATGAATAAACAAGGAAAGAAATCCTACCTAGAATCAATTTATGTCTTATTGATAAATTTTATATTCAGCTGAATCTCATAAAATAATTCAAAATTGATCTGTACAATATTAAATTGTCTCTTTTTCTTATTTTTCAAATAACTTCATTAATGACACAGGTTACTTGTATGATGACAAACAACTATATAGTTGCTATGTATATTATATTTTGAGTTTTAAGAAAATATATTCTCCAGAATGGCAAATGTACATTTAAAACTTTGAAATACAGCTTCTTCTGGAAATTTTGGAAACGTTTGATTAACTTTTGACATTTTTTATTTATACATTTGATTAAATACTAATTTATATCTTGCTTTTACATTTCTTTTTGTCTTATCCATTTTTCCTAGCCATAGCTTAAAATATCTTAATAAATGAAATAGCAATAGCAAATGAAATAGACTTACCGTATATACTCGAGTATAAGCCGAGTTTTTCAGCACGTTTTTGTGACTTATACTCAGTTTTTTTTTTTAAGCCCTCGGCTTATACTCGAGTTTTTTTCTTTTTCACATTTTACCGGACGGAAGCCCTGCCGGTGCAGTGAGAGGGCGGGCGGGGAGCCGCCAGCCTTCTCAGCTGAGGAGGAGGGTTTCCCCAACCGTAGGTGCCTCATTTCCACCCTCAAACATACTCGAGTCCCCAGTTTACCCCAGTTTTTGGGGTAAAATTGGGGACCTCGGCTTATACTCGGATCGGCTTATATTCGAGTATATACGGTATATACAACTTCATAGTGCTTTACAGCTCTGTCTAAGCAGTTTACAGAGTCAGCATATTGCCCCCAACAATCTGGATCCTCATTTTACCGACCTCAGAAGGATGGAAGGCTGATTCAATCTTGAGCTGGTGAGAACTGAACTGCTGAATTGCAGCTGGCAATCACCAGAAGTAGCCTGCAATACTACGTTCTAACCACTGTGCCACCATGGCTCTTCAAGTACGGTAATTAAAACTTTATTTTACTTAAATTTACTGTGTTGGACACTGTTTTTAAAGTTTACTACACAGGACAAGACATGGGCCTTCTCTCTAGAATCTAGATTATCACTTCCCTACTTTCCATCTTAAACAATTCAATTTTAATTTGTACCTTATGACTATCATTAAGTGTTGTACCTTATGATTCTTGATGAACGTATCTTTTCTTTTATGTATACTGAGAGCATATGCACCAAGACAAATTCCTTGTGTGTCCAATCACACTTGGCCAATAAAGAATTCTATTCTATTCTATTCTATTCTATTCTATTCTATTCTATTCTATTCTATTCTATTCTATTCTATTCTATTCTATTCAGAAAAATAGTACTAACAGTTTGGTCTAATTGATAAGACACCAGGCTAGAAAGCAGGAGGCTTTGAGTTCAAGTCCTGTCTTAACCATGAAAGTCAACTGGGTATCTTTGGGCTAGTTACTCTCTCTCAGCCTAATCCACCTCACAGGGTTGTTACTGTGGGGACAATAAGAGCATATATGTTGGATATGTTTGCCATCTTGAGTTATTAGAAAAAATAATAAAGGTGGGATACAAATCAATAAATAAAAAGCATACATGATACCTTTATTTCTTATACTGAACATCCTGAAGGAGGCAATGGGGAGCTACGAATCATATAGACAGACCCTGTGTGCTGCACTTAATCCATAGAACAGAAATCCACGAGCAAAAGTTTTCATATATCCTCCTATAAGGTGGCAGAGAGATGAAATAAGGAAGCAACCTTAAATATAAGTCCCCAAACTTATTTACCTCTCTATGCCTGTGCTACTTAATTGTTAATTAATATCTGTTAATACTTTAATCCGCATACAGATGGGAGGTTGAACAACTAGCCTTGTGGTGCAACCGGAACAATCTGGAATGGAACACACTCAAAACTGTAGAAATGGTGGTAGATTTTAGGAGAAACCCTTCCATACTTCCACCTCTTACAATACTAGACAACACAGTATCAACAGTAGAGACCTTCAAATTTCTAGGTCCTACCATATCGCAAGATCTAAAATGGACAGCTAACATCAAAAACGTCATCAAAAAAGCACAACAAAGAATGTTCTTTCTGCGCCAACTCAGAAAGCTCAATGCCCAAGGAGCTGCTGATACGGTTCTACAGAGGAATTATTGAGTCTGTCATCTGGACCTCTATAACGGTCTGGTTTGGTTCTGCAACCCAACAAGACAGAGACAGACTTAAGAGGATAATTAGAACTGCAGAAAAAATAATTGCTACCAACCTGCGTTCCATTGAGGACCTGTATACTGCACGAATCAAGAAGAGGGCTGTGAAAATATTTACAGATCCTTCACATCATGGACATAAACTGTTTCAACTCCTACCCTCAAAACGATGCTACAGAGCACTGCACACCAGAACAACTAGACACAAGAACAGTTTTTTCCTGAACGCCATTACTCTGCTAAACAAATAATTTCCCAAACACTGTCAAGCTAGTTACTAAATCTGTATTGCTAGTAATCTTCTCATCGTTCCCATCACCCATCTCCTTCTACTTATGAGTGTATGACTATAACTTTGTTGCTTGTATCCTTATGATTTATATTGATAATGTCTCCTGATTGCTTATTTCTACCCTATGACTATCATTAAGTGTTGTACCTTAGAATTCTTGATGAAGGTATCTTTTCTTTTATGTACACTGAGAGCATATGCACGAAGACAAATTCCTTGTGTGTCCATTCACACTTGGCCAATAAAAAAAATTCTATTCTATTCTATTCTATTCTATTCTATTCTATTCTATTCTATTCTATTCTATTCTATTCTATTCTATTCTATTAATTTATGCTATTAGGGGATTTATGCTATTAGGGGAAATGAATATTTGTGCAAATTTTCCCTGTCAGATTAAGTTTAGGGTCAGAAGCCAATCAGCATCATTGCATAGAAAAAAATCAGTTTCTAGGAGCATAGGATGCATGACAAGTAGTTATTCCTTTCCCCCCCTGCAACAATGCAGGAACCTGTCCTTTTATAGATAGGTAAATGTTTCATTTGAATACCATGACTGACATTTGAATGTCATGAATAAGAGAGCAAAATGTAGTAAAATTTGAAATCAGCATCTTAATTGAACGTGCCTAAAATGTCATGTTCCCTATCATATTATGTCACATTTTCTACCGTATTCTTCAGGCCCCTGATTAGTGCCAGGGTGACTTTCCAGACCACTGTGACTCATTAAAGCTTTCTATTAACGATATGATAGCTCTCCTCAGACCCTGAACATCAGCGTCATGGTCTATTCAGAGAGAAGAAGCATATGTCACAAGATCCAGATTAATCATAGTATGATGTGAAAGCTAAAATTGCATGCCCAAACAAGGCCCATCAAAACCAATTCTCAGGAATAATTATGGTGCAGACTATCTCATGCCTTTTGAGACCATATGTCAAAGTCTGCTCTGCTACTTGCACGTATATTAAACGCTACATTAACAGACTGTGTAGTATTTATCTTGCAGGTGCATTTCAGAAGATATGTGTCATTGGGGGCTTCAATGTGACTCCTCCTCTTCTCCTTGCATGGCTTGGAGAAGGCTTGTCATAGGCTTGTCTTGTCAAGCCTTTAGGCAACAATGTGAAGAACAACCATTTTGCAGCAACCTTCTTCCTCTCTAAGAGTTTGCAAAGTACCTAACGGAGGTTCAAAGAGAAAAAGAGATTATAGGGAGTTCTTACGATAGTTTCTTACTATAGCAGATCACTAGTACTAATATATGAATTCCGGAATGTGCAACTTAGCTCCTCCATAATTGAGAAGCAAAATAAATAATGCTTGAAGTTTTTTAACTCTTGAAATATATGTAGGAATTACTCTCAGATCGGTGGTGAAATCCAATTATTTTTACTACTGTTCTGTGGGTGTGGCTTGGTGGGCATGGTGTGGCTTGGTGGGTGTGGCTTGGTGGGCATAGCAGGGGAAGGATACTGCAAAATCTCCATTCCTACCCCACTCCAAGGGAAGGATACTCCAAAATCCCCATTCCCTCCCCACTCTTGAGGCAGTGGTAGGTTGCTACCGGTTCTCCCCGGTTCTTGCGAACCGGTAGTAAACATTTTGGGTAGTTCGGAGAACCGGTAAATGCCACCTCTGCTTTGCCCCACCCCCAATCTATTCTGCCTCCTGACTCCCAGCTGATTGGCTAGAAGGAAAAAAATCAGGTCTCACTGGACAAAGAAGAGGGAAAAAAACAAGACACTGTCACTTTGAATTGAGAAGTCAAGAAGCCTCCCAACTGATCCACTAGAATGAAAAAAATCATGACTCACTTCTCAGCCAAGAGATCATATGGCAAAGAAGAAGGGGGGGGGAAAGATGCTGTCGCTTTAAATTGACGCTGCTGCTGGAAGGAGGATTTTACTTGCAAAGCAGTTCGTTTCTGGATCAGCTGAACAACAAACTGGATAAGAGGAGGAAATCTTATATGGTTCTATATGGTTCTTGAAGTTTTGGGGTGTGTGCAACATGGGCTTTGTGTTTCTAAAAAGGTTTGGGCAATTTCCATTATGAAATATCCTTTCTTGAATGAGTTTTCTGCCTGCTTGTAAATGGAACTGAACTTCTGGCTTCCACCTTATATTATTTCTAAGCACTGGTAGCTGTTTTCTGCTTACAAAGTTTCCTTTATGCAGCTGGCAGGAATGTGGAATTCCAGGCAGGCTCCTTGTTAGCAGCTTGAGTTTTCCTTGCTTATGTGGGAGTTTTTTCTTATGAGTAATATTTTATTTGGGAAATGAAGAGGGGGGAGTTTGATTCCTTCCCAGAACAGATTAGTGGGGTGGGGAGGAAATGGGGATTTTGAAGTAACCTTCCCCTGGAATGGGGAGGCAATGGGGATTTTAGGCTTGCTGTCAAACATCAGCCATAATACTAATGACTGTTTTGAACAATATGCAGGTTGTATTACATGAATGGCTATATGTGAAATTATGACTGAAACCTATATAGGTTCACACTGTCAGGAAGTTTCTCCTAAGTTTTAGGTTGCTTCTCTATTTGTTCAGTTTCCATCCATTGCTGCTTGTTTTGCCTTCTGGTGCTTTGGAAAATACATTGCCCCTCCTTCTTTATGTTATAGTTAGGGTTGAAAAAGTCATCCTGAGATGGATGTATCTTTACAGAAGCCACAAAAGAGTAGAAAGAACAATATAAACATACAACAAAACCAGCGTTTGCACCTTGCTAACCTAGGGTTGTTAATGCCAGTTGAAACCAGTCCAGGAGAAATTGTCCTTCTCAATAAATGCACGTGCATGACCGTTTGATACACTACTACATGCATATTTGTCTGAGTCAATTTATAAGTGCCAGAAGTCACATTCCCAAAAGGGGAGAGCCAGGACAAAAACTCTTAAGCAAATGGATTTCTACTGATTAAAATTAATGATTTGTAAAATAAAAGACCCCATTTATACAATTAAAGCCACTCTTTACTTACTCCTAGCAGTAAAAGTATTGTAAGAAATAAAGTACGGCAAAGTCAAGTCAAGTAAAGAACAGATGTTATAAGTGTAGGGGTAATTATACAAGGAAGAAAAGGGATTAGATAAAATGAAAGAGAAATTAAAAAAGAGCAATGCCTAATTAAATATAACCATACAGGTAGCAACTCAGCAGGTAAGCAGTGTTTCCAAACAGATAGCTAATCTTCAAAGTGATGGCATCCTTACACTTCAACAATAATGTCTGCAGAAATTTTCATCTTTAAGGCCCATTATTTTGTTTTCAATAGTTCTTTTGATCTTCTCAGGGAATGTATGAATACATGCCGTCCATCACTCAAAACATGTGATTGTGGATATGTGAGGAACTCAGCTTCTGTGTAGTAAGATGGTTGTGATGATTAATTTTCATTCAAAATTGAGATATGTACTCAACAGTATTTCTATGTAACTTTACCTAATTTCAAACAAACTGTTAGGTTATTAAGAATGTTTTAATGGAAAGTCAGCTGCTAAATATTTTTTTTAACTAAATGACAGTTCATATATGATGACTGATGGTAAGCAATTTTTTGGATATTCAGCTTTATACTTTTATTTATATTTTGACTTCAATTTCTCTATAGAATAGAATAGAATAGAATAGAATAGAATAGAATAGAACAGAACAGAACAGAACAGAACAGAACAGAACAGAATAGAATAGAATAGAACACTGAGAGCATATGCACCAAGACAAATTCTATGTGTGTCCAATCATACTTGGCCAAAAAAAATTCTATCCTATTCTCTATAGAACCCAATCAATTCGAACAAGCAGTGTAGGCAATAATTAGGTGACCCCTTCTGATATTTTGATAAGAGTTTGGTTCCCCTTTTACTCATAATTACAGACTAGGTCCACCATTAAAGATTTCAGGGCAATGCTGGAGTAGAAGTAAAATTTTGATCTTTACTCTGAGTAATTTTAGATTGCTCCACAGTACTTTTTGATAGATGTAATGGCGTACACATTTACATACCCAGTATGTATGGATTGGTCCCCTGTATTTCCCAGGGTAAGTCTCTCACCAAACTGCACTTTACTGCATCCTCCCTACTATTGTTACAAAAAGTCATTCTGATGATACTGCCACTATTAACTTTTCACCAAATAAATATAGAATAGAATAGAATAGAATAGAATAGAATAGAATAGAATAGAATAGAATAGAATAGAATAGAATAGAATTTATTTATTGGCCAAGTGTGATTGGACACACAAGGAATTTGTTTTGGTGCATATGCTCTCAGTGTACATAAAAGAAAAGAAACAGAAAAAGAAAGAAAAAAATACCTTCATGAAAGGTACAACATTTACAACACAAATGATGATCATAGGTTGCAATTTAACCCTTAATGATAGCAACAAAAAGTTACAGTCATACAGTCATAAGTGGAAAGAGATTGGTGATGAAAACAACGGGAAGATTAATAGTAGTGTAGATTTAGTAAATAGTTTGACATTGTTGAGGGAATTATTTGTTTCGCAGAGTGATGGCCTTTGGGAAAAAACTGTTCTTGTGTCTAGTTGTTCTGGTGCGCAATGCTCTATAGCATTGTTTTGATGGTAGGAGTTGAAACAGTTTATGTCCAGGATGTGAAGGATCTGTAAATATTTTCACAGCCCTCTTCTTGATTCGTGCAGTATACAGGTCCTCAATGGAACGCAGGTTGGTAGCAATTATTTTTTCTGCAGTTCTAATTATCCTCTGAAGTCTGTGTCTTTCTTGTTGGGTTGCAGAACTGAACAAGACAGTTATAGAGGTGCAAATGACAGACTCAAGAATTCCTCTGTAGAACTGGATCAGTAGCTCCTTGGGCAGTTTGAGCTTCCTGAGTTGGCGCAGAAAGAACAGTCTTTGTTGTCCTTTTTTGATGATGTTTTTGATGTTAACTGTCCATTTTAGATCTCGTGATATGATAGAACCTAGAAATTTGAAGGTTTCTACTGTTGATACTGTGTTGTCAAGTATTGTGAGAGGTGGAAGTATGGAAGGGTTTCTCCTAAAGTCTACCACCATTTCTACAATTTTGAGTGTGTTCAGTTCCAGATTGTTCCGGTCGCACCACAAGGCTAGTTGTTCGACCTCACGTCTATATGCAGATAAAATAAAATAAATAAAATAAAATAAAATAAAATAAAATAATAAAGTAAAGTAAAGTAAAGTAAAGTAAAGTAAACTGTCTATCTAGACCCGTTCCAGTCCAGCTTCCGACCCGGTTATAGCACGGAGACGGCTTTGGTCGCGTTGGTGGATGACCTCTGGAGGGCCAGGCACAGGGGTTGCTCCTCTGCCTTGGTCCTATTAGATCTCTCAGCGGCTGTTGATACCATCGACCATGGTATCCTGCTGCGCCGGTTGGAGGGATTGGGAGTGGGGGGCACCGTTTATCGGTGGTTCTCCTCCTATCTCTCTGACCGGTCGCAGATGGTGTTGACAGGGGGGCAGAGGTCGTCCTCGAAGCGCCTCACTTGTGGGGTGCCTCAGGGGTCGATTCTCTCGCCTACCCTGTTCAACATCTATATGAAGCAGCTGGGTGAGATCATCCGTGGTTTTGGGGTGAGTTGTCATCTGTACGCTGATGATACGCAGCTGTACATCTCCACCCCTAACCACCCCAATGAAGCATCGAAGTGCTGTCCCGGTGTCTGGAAGCTGTACGGGTCTGGATGGGGAGAAACAGACTCAAGCTCAATCCCTCCAAGACAGAGTGGCTGTGGATGCCGGCACCCCGGTACAGTCAGCTGCATCCGCAGCTGACTGTTGGGGGCGAGTTAGTGGCCCCAAAGGAGGTGGTTCGCAACTTGGGCGTCCTCCTGGATGGACGGCTGTCCTTTGATGAACATCTGGCGGCCGTCTCCAGGAGGGCCTTTTACCAAGTTCGCTTGGTCCGCCAGTTGCCTCCCTTCCTTGACCGGGATGCCTTATGCACGGTCACTCACGCTCTGGTTACATCTAGGTTGGATTACTGCAGTGCTCTCTACATGGGGCTGCTCTTGAGGTGCACCCGGAGGCTACAGTTAGTCCAGAATGCGGCTGCGCGAGTAGTAATGGGAGCCACTCGTGGCTCCCACGTAACACCACTACTCCGTAGCCTGCACTGGCTTCCTGTGGTTTTTCGGGTGCGCTTCAAGATTTTGGTTACCACCTTCAAAGCGCTCCATGGCTTAGGACCTGGGTACTTACGAGACCGCCTGCTGTTACCCTATGCCTCCCACCGACCCATACGCTCTCACAGAGAGGGTCTCCTCAGGGTGCCGTCCGCCAAACAGTGTTGGCTGGCCGCCCCCAGGAGTAGGGCCTTCTCTGTGGGGGCATCGACGCTCTGGAACGAACTTCCCCCTGGCCTACGTCAAGTGCCTGATCTTCGGACCTTCCGTCGTGAGCTAAAAACATACTTATTTATTCAAGCGGGACTGGCATAATAGTGTTAAATTTTAATTCGGGGTTTTATTAATATTTCTAAAATTTTAAAACTAAATTTTTTAATTATCAGCCTTTTTGTAATTTGCTATGTTTTAAATGTTTTAATTGTATATATTTCATGTTTTATCTTTGGCTGTACACCGCCCTGAGTCCTTCGGGAGAAGGGCGGTATAAAAATTTAATAAAATAAATAAATAAATAAATAAATAAATAAAGTAAAGTAAAGTAAAGTAAAGTAAAGTAAAGTAAAGTAACGTAAAGTAAAGTAAAGTAAAGTAAAGTAAAATAAAATAAAAATAATAATCCTTTTCACCTCTGGTTTACTTGGGAGGAGATAAGGAAGTATATTCCTCTGTTCAAGTGGCAGATGTATGCTGCTTTCCCATAATGAATGGGAATGAGTCATTAAGAACTCAAGCCTTTGTTATGCCTACCAAGATGAAAGAAATTAAAGTAAATTGGGAGATAAAATTAAGAAAGACAGAGAGAGATGAAGGAAAAAAGGAGAGGAGAGGAGGAGTGGTTTCAGCCACTGTTCCCTTGGCCAGAATGTCACACATAGAGAAAAGGAAATGCCACATCTCAAATCAAAGCCCACAGGATAAAGAGATCTACATCTAGCTTGTTGTAGAATTCTCTGGTCTTCAATCCAGATCTCTGTAGATGATGGTTTCTTTTCTTACCTGGCTTTCAGCCAGCCTTAGTGGAAAAATGGTCTGCATACTCCAGTGAAAGAAAGACAAAAAGCACAATGAAACCAACTCTTCTTCTTTTGAAAAGCCCACTTCTGGGGCAAAAAATTGATCCTGAGTGGCTCTTTAGTTTTTCCCAGTTTTGATCATCTCTGCCCACTGCCTGGAGTGCCAGGTAAGAGTTTTATTAACAGTTTCAGTATCTCGACCCCTGGAATAAAATCTCCTCCTTTTATTTCAAAATAATTAAACAGCATTATTATTCTGGGTATGAATCACTTGCAAAATTTTTGCAATAAAGTGTTGGGATATCCAATATCAACTAATTAACGGCCAATGGTCTAAAAATATTAGATATTTATATGCCTTTGATGGAACTAATTCAGCAAAACATTTAGAATATAGATTTATCAAACATAATAAAGAAATGGAAAAAAATGATATCCTGGATTTATAATGGATGACATGAATTAGTCTTTGAACACATTAAATGATGACATGTGTCCACTATGAATATGTATTCACTATGACCACAGAGATAGAGATCAATATTTTTTTCTAGGTAGTCATGGTTTAAAGGGAAAAAACCCACTATATTTTCAACTTGGATTTGTCATTCTGTCTTTTTCTTTTCTTATTAAGAAAAGCAACTTTTCATGGGTTCAAAAACAGATAAACAGTTGCCACTAATGAAGATTTATTAGAGTTTGGTGCAGTAGGATGAGAAATGTGCCATCAAGATGATTTTGGGGTTATGTTTTGTTCTGCCTTTGGCAGTCAAGTATCTTGTGCCCATGAAACCTCAGCAAATGGGAAAAGCAGTGTAATAAACAGCTGACATTTTCTGCAAGTGTTTCATCAATGACTTGGATAAGGGGATAGATGGGGAGCTCATCAAATTTGCAAATGACACCAAGCTAGCAGGAATAGCCAACACTCCGAAAGATAGGCTTAAGATACAGAAGGGTCTTGACAGACTTGAAGATTGGGCACTATACAACAAAATTTATTTATTTATTTATTTATTTATTTATTTATTTATTTATTTATTTATTTATTTATTTATTTATTTATTTATTTATTATTTCAACTTTTATACCGCCCTTCTCCCGAAGGACTCAGGGCGGTTTACAGCCAAGTAAAAGCAATAATACAAAAGTTAAGAGCAATTTTAAAAAATTAATTTTAAATTGGCTGAAATGTAAAAATTTGCTAAAACCCATTAAAAACTAATTAAAACTATTAAAAACTATTAGGCCAGTCCTGCTCGATGAAATAAAAGAGTCTTCAGCTCACGCCGGAAGGCTCGGAGGTCAGAAAGTTGGCGCAACGTTGGAGGTTGTTCGTTCCAGAGGGCTGGGGCCCCCACAGAGAAAGCCCTCCCCCTGGGGGTCACCAGCCAACATTGTCTGGCCGACGGCACCCTGAAGAGACCCCTCTCTATGGGAGCGCACTGGTCGATGGGAGGCCCCCGGTGGCAGCAGGCGGTCCCGTAAGTATCCCGTCCTGAGCCATGGAACACTTTAAAGACAGTCACTAACACCTTAAATTGCACCCGGAAGACAACCAGAAGCTAGTGCAGCCTGCGCAGAATTGGTGTTATATGGGAGCCTCGAGCCACTCCCACTATGACCCGCGCGGCTGCATTCTGGACCAGTTGAAGCCTCCGGGTACCCTTCAAGGGGAGCCCCATGTAAAGAGCATTGCAGTAGTCCAGATGGGAAATGACGAGGGCATGAGTGACCGTGCACAGGGCATCCCGGTCCAGGAAGGGATGCAACTGACGTATCAGGCAAACCTGATAAAAAGTCCCTCTGGCGACGGCCGTCATATGGTCTTCTAACAACAGCTGTGCATCCAGGAGGACGCCAAGACCTTCCCCGTGGGGGCCAACAACTCGCCCCCCACGGTCAGTGATGGAATCAACTGATTATACCGGGATGCCGGCATCCACAGCCACTCAGTCTTGGACGGGTTGAGTTGGAGCCTGTTTTTCCCCATCCAGACCCGCACGGCCTCCAGGCACTGGGACATCACTTCAACGGCTTCATTGGGGTGGTTAGGGGTGGAGATGTACAGCTGTGTATCATCAGCGTACAGATGACAACTCACCCCAAAACCACGGATGATCTCACCCAGCGGCTTCATATAGATGTTGAACAGGAGAGGCAAGAGCACCGACCCCTGTGGCACCCCACACAGGAGGTGCCTCTTGGTCGATCTCTGCCCCCCTGTCAACACCGTCTGCGTCCGGTCAGAGGAAGGAGGAGAACCACCGAAAAACAGTGCCCCCCACTCCTAACCCCTCCAGCCGTCACAGCAGCTATTAGAGAGGTCTAATAGGACCAGAGCAGAGGAACAACCCCTGTCCCGGGCCCTCCAGAGATCATCCACCAACGCGACCAACGCCGTCTCAGTGCTGTATCCAGGCTGGAAACTGGACTGGAACGGGTCCAGATAGACAGTTTCATCCAGGTACCAAGGAAGCTGATGCGCTACCACACTCTCAACAACCTTCACCACAAAACGAAGGTTGGAGACCGGACAGTAGTTTGCCAAAACAGTTGGGTCCAGGGAAGGCTTCTTGAGAAGGGGTCTCACCACCGCCTCTTTCAAGGCGGCGGGGAAGACACCCCCCTCAAAGAAGTGTTAACAATTCCCCAGAGTCAACCTCGTGTAACCTCCTGCGTGGCCAGTACCAACCAGGAGGGACATGGGTCCAATAAACATGTGGTTGCATTCAGCCGTCTCAGTATCCTGTCCATGTCCTCGGGAGCCACAGTGTCAAACTCATCCCAGATGATATCTCCAAGATCTGCCTCCGTCTGCCCGTCCGGATCTACCCATACTGCATCCAACCCGTCCCAGATCTGAGCGACTTTATCATGCAGATAACATCCAAAGTCCTCAGCACGTCCCTGCAAGGGGTCCTCCCCGGCTCCCTGTACAAGAAGGGAGCGGGTCACCCTAAAGAGGGCGGCTGGGCGATTATCTGCTGATGCAATAAGGGCGGCGAAATATTCACATTTCGCTGCTCTTATCGCCACTAGATAGGTCTGAATGTGAGACCTCGCTAATGTTCGATCAGAATCGGAGCGGCTGGCTCTCCAACTACTCTCTAGGCATCTTTTCCAGTGCTTCATCTCTCTCAGCCCTTCGGAGTACCAAGGTGCTGGTCGAGATCGGCCCCGGGTCAGAGGCCGCAAAGGCACAACTCAATCTAAGGCCCCCGCCGCCGCCCGTTCCCAGGCGGCGGTAATTTCCTCGGCCGAGCCGTGAGCCAGATCCTGAGGGAATGGCCCTAGCTCCATCAGAAACCTCTCTGGGTCCATCAGGCACCTGGGACGGAACCACCAAATCAGTTCCGTCTCCCTGCGGTGTGGGTTGGCGGTTCGAAAATCCAGCCGAAGGAGAGAATGATCAGACCATGACAAGCATTGAATAACTAAGTCCCCTAATTCCAGATCATTCAATGGTGAAAAAAGTAAGGTTCCACATTTAAGAAAGAAAAACAAACTGCACAGGTACAGTATAGGTGGTACCTTGCTCAATAGTGGTGACTGTGAGAAGGATCTTGGAGTCCTAGCGGATAGTTACTTAAATATGACCCAGCAGTGTGCTGCAGCTGCCAAAAAAAGCCAACACAGTTCTAGGCTGCATAAACAGAGGGATAGAATCAAGATCACGTGAAGTGTTAATACCACTTTACAATGCCTTTGTAAGTATTAATACTACTTTACAATGCCTTTTGTAAGTGTACAATACCACTTGGAATACTGCATCCAATTTTGATTGCCACGATGTAAAAAAGATGTTGAGACTCTAGAAAGAGTGCAGAGAAGAGCAACAAAGATGATTAGGGGACTCAAGAACGCTTGCTGGAACTATATCAGGGCGAGTTTCAAAACCTGTCGCTACCGGTTCACTTGTGGGCATGCATGCGTGCTCGCACATGCGCAGAAGCATCCGGTTGGGTGGGCAGAGCCTACCGCCGCTACCGGTTCACCTGATCCAGGGTGAACCGGTAGTAACCCATCACTGAACTGGATATGTCTAGTCTTATGAAAAGAATGTCCCAGCGCTAGACAATATGGAAAGTTTTAAAGCACCTCTGAAAGGTCAGTGGCCAGCCAATTTCCATATTTTTATTATTTATTTATTAAACAAATTTATATAACCATCCAACTCACATGCAGCTGACTCTGAAATGTTTACAATATTAAAAACTCACAACACAAAAACCCATAATTCTGCAGCCCTCTTTATGGCAGCAACAACATAATCAAACCAACCACTTGGTCAGCACTATCTCCATTCATGGTCTCCATGCCTGCTGACAAAAAAGAATGGAAGGAAAAGGGAAGAAGGGAGGGAGGGAGGGAGGGAGAAAGATCTTTCAACTCTCCCTGTTAGCTTCCCATGAGGAAACTCAGTGGGGAAATCAAGAAGAAGTCTTTCCTGCTCCCATAGCTTTTTTGCCCACCTGTAGTCATTCTATTTCTGTTTGTATAAGGAAATATCTCTGAAACAGTGACCCAATAGGTCACAGGATATCCGGTTTCTGCTAAAAGTGAAGCAAAGGAAAACATTCAGAAAATTAACACAAGACACAAAATAATTAACTAATATATATGTTGCTTATTTTTCCTTTTCCTAGTTTTGGGCAGTTATGAAATGATATATTTGCTGATATTGTTTGTGCAATCAGTTAGATATCTTGCTTATATTGGGAATAGTTGTAGAAATACATATGATTCTATCTACAGGGATAAGGATACAGGTTCTGTGTTAGAAGCATCTTTTTTAAAAAATATAAGTTTATTAAATTTCAAAAGCATGAATAAAAAGAAAAAGGAATCAGTCTATATGCAAAATAAAGTGTGAAGAAAAGAAGAAAGGGATAAGTAAAAAAGGAAGAAAAAGAGTGACTTCCATTTGTATAAGTATAAATGATTAAAAAAATAAGTTTATTTATAGTTATATTTATAGTAGTACAAGTATAAATAAAAAATACTGTACATCCAAGTCTTACTCTAAAATCAACAATAATTGCATTTCTTTGAAATCTCACATGTTAGAGGCATCTTTCTATCCCAGAATCTACAACCAATGTCCTTGATTTTTATATTCCAGGCCCTCATTTGTATGAGCAATCAGAATTATCTCAGTTTGGATTCCCAGAAAGGAGGTAGTGTATTCCACAGGATCCTTCCTTCCTTCCTTCCTTCCTTCCTTCCTTCCTTCCTTCCTTCCTTCCTTCCTTCCTTCCTTCCTTCCTTCCCTGCTGCTGTACCAGTATCTGTAATGTAAACTGATATATTACTGCATGTAATAAGATTCTTATATAGGAATTTCCTTTCTGCCATTTTATTAAAACTATTCTTTCAAAAATCTGCTTCAGATTCTAAAACCTCTCTCTTTGATATGAAAATAGAATTATGCATTTCATTATATCAGTTTATATTGTACATTACATTAAGCTATTAATATATTAATATACATATATATATATATTAATACATATATTCACAGACAACTTTGGTGTATAAGAAGGATGGGCTATAATAGTATGTCTTTAATCATGACTCAACATACAATTTAAACATTTCTGAACACAGAAATATCATATTTCAAATATCATATATCAAAGGCAGATACTGTAACAGCCATACTTTTTCCAGTTTTGTGTCTGAAAGCTGGACCAGCAGAAAGGCTGATAAAGAAAAAATGGATGCCTTTGAACTGTGATGCTGGAGAAAAATGATAATACCATGAAACTTTCCCACAAAGAGCTAATCATCCAATAGGAGAGAAAGTAAAATCAGGCTGCAAACCAGAAGGACTAAAAATAAAGCTAGAGTTTAAATATTTTAGATGCCCAATGCAAAGGCAGAAGTTATGAAACAAGGCCCTCCTGCTTGGAAAAATCAAAGAGAACATGAAGAAGACAAAGGTGCTAGTTCCTGTCATTGATGGACAGACAAGTACGAGTTATTCAAAGAAGCAGTTATTGACAGACGGTTGCAAAAAGTCAGCAGTGACTGAAGAACTGAACAGCAGCAGCAATAAACATTTCAGAAGATAATGTACTCCTTTTGGACTCTGAAAAAAAAACCCACCTTAGTTGGGCAAATGTTTCTTATTTTGAGCCTGAGCTTTTCTATCTCATGTCACTTCTAAAAATGTCACGTTATGTTTGATTCAACAGGAGACAGATGGCTTGGAATTGGAAAGAACACTGCATTGATTATAAAAGTGTGAATGAAAGCTGTGTCTTTGTCTTGTGGCTATTCCTGAAAAATTCACAGATGTCAGGTTGAACAGTGACATCTAAGTAAGGTCAAGGCAGAACCATATGCTAGAAACTTAGAATTAACTTCATTATGTGTAAAATAAAATCTAATTCCAGCCCATAGAGTTTTCATCCATACAGCAAATTCTTATAAATAAAATTGGAACAACAAAAAAAAAAGATTCTGCACATCTAACAAACAATATGCAGAGTTTTTCTTCCATTCAGTCATGTCTGATTCTCAGTAATAGAACCCAGAACAATAATTATAACTTAATTAATTAATTTATTTATTTATTAATCATACTTTTATACCGCACCATCTCCCGTAGGACTCAGGGCGGTTCACAGGCATATTAAAAAACAATATAATAAATAAGCATTAAAAACCCAATTAAAACTAAATATTATCATAGCCAAATCACTAAAAACGGTAAAAACCCATTAAAAAACCCTTAAAATTTAGTTAAAACATTTTATTCTTAGGCTAGTCCAGCGTGCTGAAATAATAAAGTCTTCAGTTCACGTCTGAAGGTCCGGAGGTCGGGGAGTTGTCGTAATCCCAGAGGAAGCTCGTTCCACAGGGCTGGTGCCACCACAGAGAAGGCCCTCCCCCTGATTGATTGCCATTGTACAGGAATAATGGTAGAATTAAACAAGTTGGAATGGTGTAAAGTCGGGACTGCTCGGTAACCATTCCCGAAGGGAAAGGGTAAGGAAAGAGGAGTAAAGAAGGAAGAAAGTAGGTAGGCAGGTAGGTAGGTAGGAAAGAAGGGAGGGAGAAGAAAGGATAGGAGGAGAAGAAGGAGGAGAAGATAGAGGGTTAGAAAGGATGGTAGTGAGAAGTGGGAAAGAGGAGGGGAAGTAGGAAAGCGAGGAGAAGGATGGTGGGGAAAGTCGAAGAAGGATGAGAAGGGTAGAAAGGATTAAGGGAGGGAGTGGCGGTCAAGCAGGCCTGACTGAGCATAATTTGAGTATAGGATCGATTGTTGGATAAGTGATTGTATTGTACACTGGTCAAATTGTGGGAATTATTATGGAAAATAAAAAAAATTTGCCCGGAAAAAAAAAAGTGAAATGTCTATGCTAGAAATAGTAGATCTTGCCAAGTGTCATCAGTATTGGTTATCTCAATCCTTTATATTAGAGAAAAATGCAGTAGGGCAGAGACCTTTATTTGACTCTGGAAAATGTTTAAATCAATCGATTGATTGATTGATTGATTGATTGATTGATTGATTGACTAACTGATTGACTGACTGACTGGTTCATTATCAACCTTCTTCAAGCTGCTAGTCACACTGCATAGGAGAAGATGGAACTGCATTACAAAGCATTTAAGAGGAATGAAGAAAGCAGTTCTGTATTGATAGTTACTTTTTAGGAATGGGTAAGTGTGATTTTTTTCTTTTAAATTCTCCATCTTGCAGACCCCAAAATCTTTACCTCCCCTTGCCCCCCAATAATTTTTACTCATCAACAAACAACTCTGATAAACTTGAAGACAGTTCAAGCTATTTATAATAAAATGGTCTGTTCACTCCAGTTATTTTTGAGGATATAATGCAGCAGTAATTTAAAATGTTCAGTGTAACGCCTATTTTCTCAAACTGAATCTGACTGAGAAGAGAGGGGTTTACATAGGTATACATAAATTGTAACTTAAATACATATATGCATTATTTCCTATTAACCCATCAATTCTGAGAATTTAAACTTCATTGTAAGCTTAAACTCAGAGTCTTTGGGAATGGGAAGCTATAATAAATGTAACAAATCATCATTATCGTTTTAGGTTTGTCAGTAAGAGTGACACAATTCACCTCCATAAAAATGGTATTACATATTTTTCAGAGCTCTGTGCAAAGTCAGATGAACAAGATAAACAAAGAGCAAAATGGATAGCTTGCTACGATGAAAACAGAACAGACACTTCTGTTTGCAGGGATAATCACAGAGTTTTGCTTAACTGATTATGCATTTGAATAATAGTATAATACTACACCAATAAGCTATTCTTCTTACCCAGATGCCATAGCTTTGTTTCGGACAATCAACTAGTCAAGTCACTTGTATCTCGAGAAGGTTACACAACAATTGAAACTTCAGATCCAAACCTGAAAGCCAGTTGAAGGAGTTTCTCCTTATAGGGAAAAGTCCTAGACAGAAATCATGGCTGAGATGTCAGAAAGATCTCAATGGAGCTCATCTTCCCTGGCTATATGAAAAAGAGAAGGAGAAATTCTTCTTTGCTAAAGATATATGACAGTTGTTCCCTTCCAATCCTTGTATTCATTCATGCTGCTTGGTGACGTTGGACATTGTAGATCCGCAAAGGCAGAAAGCTAACAAGCTACAAAAGTAATTATTGCATTTCAAAAGCCAAAACCAAAGTTGCAAGATTGCTTCATTTTACCTAGTACATGGTCAGCCAACACATAACAAGTCAATGCTCTTTCTCTATGATGACTCACTTTATTTTTTGAACATAAGTGTTTTTCTATGCATCTGATGAAACGAACTGCAGCTCACAAAGCTTATGTCTTTTAATGAAATGCATTGGTTGGAAAAGATGCTCCTAGACTCCTTCTCTGGCTACCGTGAACTAGCACTGCTCTTCTCCAAGCAAGCTTTTTCTTTGAAAATTTGCGAGACGAAAAACCTATGTATTCTTTGAGAAGGAATATTTGTTTACTTACTTTATTTTTAAGCTGACATAGTCTGTGTGAATTTATAGCAGTACACATAAAACCAGAATAAAAATCATCATCAACAATAATCACAAAATCAGTTCAAATCTAGTAATGCCTCAATACATTAAAGCATTTAATATATTACTTCAACACCCCCTCCATCCTGAAAAAAACTGGGCATACCAATGATAGATCTTAACAAAAGACTTAAACATCTCAACAGTACCATTTTAAAAGCTTAGGTGTGATGGTGCAGTCTGGATCTCCAGGGAGAAACCATTCCACTGGGGGGGAGGGGATATTCACTAGGTTCCTAAGAAACTAAGTAGTTGCTGTCCCATGGATCTCACATATAGTTTTTCTATACAAATAGGCAGCATACTATACACTCACATATAATGTAACCTAGTTAGGTAATGAAACATCTGCAAGTGAACAACCAAGTTCAGGGAACACAAAGAAGTCCACAGTTCAACTATGAGCTTTAGATATTCTCTTCTATTTTGGGAAGAATCCAACACAATGTAAGGAATGGAAACGTTTTGTGTAATCCTGAATTTAAGACAGGTTCAGGAAATGAATTTAAAAGTTTTACAGCTCTGGACTTTGTGTTTTGCCTTAAATGCTAAAATCACTTGATCAGATTTGGGTATTTACACACCAGTTAAGGAGAAACAGAACTGCTTCCTATTTTACTTCAAGCAAAAAAAGAAAAAAAGTAGGTTTGAATTGGCACAGTGCCATTGTGCCCTTTGAGTGTGCTATTACAAAAATAATAGCTTTTGCTTAATCATTATTTAACTTATTTTATGGTCTTTCTTCTATTCTCCCTGGAAAAAATATAGATTAATATAACTATGCAACAGTGGAGGCATTGTCTTACATAGTTAAGTCCTACAGAATTGGTAGAGCGGTGTTTGATTGATATAATTCTTTGCTTCAAATGGCTCAGTCCAGCTATTATTAATGTACTGAGAATTCTTGTGCCATTCAATACTTCCAGCCTGGGGATTTTAATACTGGAGACTATTTAACCTAGAGATTGTGAAAATCACTGAGATTATGAATATGTTTTGAGCACTTAAAGACATATTGAGTATTTTATAACAATTATTTTTGCAGTGCAGGCTGGAAGAATGTCAAATTTAAAGGAACTGCATTTTAAAGCTGGGTAAAAGCTAGAAATAACACTTTTTCAAATGGAGAATTGTATCAGCCAAAGGAGAATCGTTTTATAAACTCTGAGTGAATAAATGAAGCATAGTAAGAATGAGCCCATTTAATTAACCCTCACAATAAGAAGTAAAACGAATGTTTATATTTTGTGATTTATCAGGTTGTTTTCTAATATCATTTTGCATGGGTAGCTAAGCAAACCAGAAAAGAGTAAGAAAATATTGCTAGCAAGAGCGGCAGAAACTCGGAAAGAAGCTGGATATATCCATAATATAACAGAATAGAAAGAATGCACAACTCTATGAGAATAAGACTTTCCAGATCTTGTTGAAAACCAGCATTTTGCCTTAGTCACACTATCCAACCATGGTGTTCGTTTGTTTGTTTTATTTTTCTTAATCTTCATTGGATTTTCATAGCACTCAGGTTAGATGAACTTCAGTGTGATGAAAGGCCTTGCCAGTTCAGCCTGGTTTGAACATGAGGCCCACATCTACCAATTACCTGTAAAAGCTGAGGTGAATAACCCTGCAATCCTCTCATCAAAGCTCTGTTTCTGGAATCACATAGCTTCTTAGGGAATCAGCAAGCTAAATTAGCAAGTAAATCTTTGCTTTGTTTTCCTCAACCATCATCTCTGCATCATTTAGTGGGTTAGGGGAAGGGATATTGTTGCTTTATCAAGCAGAATACCTCTTGCTGGCATTTTGGTTCTCGTGTACCAAAATTCCAGTATGGTATTGGGAAGTGAAGCTAGGTTCACTAAATTCTAGGGCAATAGCAACTGAATAGTTCAATGGAGACAGGTTGGATATATGTGTTTGTGTGTGTGTGATCTTTAAATATCCGAACTTTTTCACTTCATATAATACTTTTTTTTTTATTCAAAAAGTTTTACAGAAAAAATTTTTTCCCACCCTTTCCCCCCAACCCCCCTCCCTTCACTAATACCCTCCCCCCCCCTGGCTTCCCGGAACAAGCACAAGGTATAGTTAAAAATAAAACAAACATATGCTAAGAAAATTTTCTCCCAAAACTATTATACCAATTTTCCTTCTCTAGCTCTGACTTCCTCCTAACATAACCAAAATCCTTCAAAAAAAATAAAAAATAAAAATAAAAATTAAGAATTAACAATAGTAAAATATATAAATCAATAGAACAAATTAATCCTAAAGTATTTAAAACCAACTAAAGCATAAAAATCCAATCCAATTCAAAAAATATGTCCCTTATAACTTCTATAACCATATAATTTTCCCCCCCATGTCTTTCTTACATAAGATCTTTTGAAAATATTCTATTTAAAATTTAGTGCAACATCTTATAAAATTTCAATACAGAAAATTACAATATCTATTCAACTTTAGTCCTTCCTCATCAAAATCCAGTATAGATCCAAATATCTAGTCTTTTATGATAGATATAAAACATATAATCAACCCATTTCTTCCAGATTCCTCACAAATTGTCTTTCCGGGACACTAATATTTTTGTCTATTAATATTTTAAAAAAACCTTGTTTCAAGAATAATACTTTTGTCTCTTGCCATTTTTTTTGGTGCATTAATCTCTGTCTTTCCTTCGTTACTCCTTTTAAAAAGTCAATCACAATATTTCCTAGTAATTCCTTATGTCCAAGAATCCAAAAATTACTGCCGTATATTCCATCAGTCCAAAAAGAGAACTCTTGGGAAACATTAAGCTTGTGAGTCTTTTCCATTTGAGGGACAATCTCCTGTAGCACAAATTCAGGCAGTTCATCCAAACTATTTAAAGAAAACTTCTTTACATCACCTTGTTTCTTCACGATCAAATCTTCATATTTATCCACTTTTATTTGTATCTCCTGCATTCCATTTTCCGAATGATTGCACTGGTTAATTTGCTCCAAGCTCTCATCCAAAACGTCCCCATTTTTTATCAATTCGTATTTTTGAATAATTAAATACATACTTTCTGTGTAGTCCTGTATAAAGTCACAAATCCATTCTTCTGAAAGAACCTCCATGACAAAGTTCCTGCTGAGAATTTCCTTGTAAAGTACTTAAACAACGTAATATAATCCAACAGTCCACAGTCAAACACAATAAGATAAAATCTCCATTCAGTTTCGATTCAACAGCAAAGCTCCCTTTGATGTATCGCTCTGTTTTCAGTTTCTCTAAAACGAAACTGAAGGGGGGGGTGGAAATTTCTCTTTTTTTTAAAAAAAAAAAGGTAGAAGTCAGAAAATCAAAAATACTTGCAAACCAATAATTGTTCACTCACGCTTGTTCCGCCTGCTTTTAGTAACCACAAAAAGAAATCAATTGCTAGCAGAAGTGGACACCTTCCTCTTTTCCTGCTTTTTCAGGAGCATAGTGAATACTGGAGATTGGGGGAGGGGTTCAAGGGGATTCGACCTTTCAGGACTTTGCATTACAAAAACAAAGCCCCTAGGGGAATCTACCACAATTCCTCCCCCGTGCTCTTTCTCTCTCTTTCAACCAGAGAGAGAAATTAAGCCGGGATCAGTTGTTATGTCCGGCTTTTACCATATTCAATGCGGAGTGCCATAAATTAGCACCCAGCGAGAAAGGTGGCGCCACCCAGAAGCCAAACTACTTTTTAATAGGTTTTTCTTATCTCATTTTCATTCATCCAGGAAGGAAGATTATTACTGAAATAACTAGAAATGAATCAACTACCAAAATAGAGATTTTTGACTACCAAACTGGGAGATGATTCTCCACCTAGAACTATTGATTTTCTTTTCAGAAATGTAACTGTCAGATTCACAAGAGATCAATGTTTTTGTCCATTCCAATTGTTGTCAACATGTGACAACAATTACTAGGATTATTTTTCTCTCTTTTTCACTTGGGGTTCGCAACATCATGGAATCTGTGAAAGGGACCACTGAGACTATTTTGTGCAACTTCCTGCACAGTGGAGAATTCCAAATTGAAGCCACTCCAGTGCCTTTGCTTAAGTGCCCTCAGAGAAAGGAAAATATTTCTCAAAGTTAATAAGTGGATTTACTGCTGAGCTGTCCTTTCCATTAAGAACCTTCTTGTGATGATAATTTGAATTGGATTGTGGAGTAACTTAAAACCATTAAACTGTGTTCACACTTTGAAACAACAAAGAATCAGGCATGCTTTTAGAGTGTGAGAGACCCTACAACAATTTCCCCCTGCCTCCACTGATTTCTTTTTTTTAAAAAAAACCTTTATTAAATTGAAATATATATGTGAAATTGCAAAAAGGAGAAAAACAAGAAGAGGGAAGGGGATAAGGAAGGAGCAAGACTGGAGAATGCAGACAAGAAGGGAAAAAAGCAATAGGAAAAAAGTAACTGCCGATTTTCTTCTGGGCAGATACAAGCATAAAATATAATGACCCTTTGTGTTAGAATAAACCATAACATATCCTGGATGGCGTGATAAGTAAATGTATTAGCTAGTTTTAACATTGTAGTAGAAATGCTCGTTAATGATTCTTTAAATTGAAGTGAAATATCAAGGGAAGTGCCACAAGGTCGAATCAAAAATAAAAAGAGAATAAACAACAACAACAAAAATCAAACAATTGGTTTTCCATAAACAGGTACATCTTCTGTATTCAGTCAAGAAATTTAATTTAAGAAAACCATTCATTCATGCCCAGTATAGTCACAGTTCCTCAAAAACAGTGAGATTCCAGATTTTTGGAATATAATTTAACATGACATAAACACCTTTAACATTAAAAGATTTCCCCTATAAATTACTTAAATGAACATTAAAATATTGTTCCAGAAAGATGCTAATGACTCACAGGACCAATCATATCGGTCAGACTTTGGATATGAACAACAAAAGAAAGTCTGACGCCAGTCCTTTCAAATATATCAGATATAGATGGCAATTGCCTTTGCTTTTTTATGTTTCCTCTATCCTAACATCTAGGATGGTATTTCTTGTAGATGTGACATTTACAACAGATGTCTCATTTTTTCCCCATAGGGACTCAGACCATGATTCCTGTGTCAATGGGATAGAAACTGGCACCTGAGTAAATGGAGTTGATATGACAAAGGAAGACATTAGCTGGCTTGAAAATTGTCCTCAAAGAGTACTCATTAACATTTCCTCATCAAACTGAAGTGAGTATCAAGTGAGTATCACAAAGTTCAGATTCAGGTCCTCTTTTCAATATGTTTATTAATGACTTGTACAATGAAGGAGAAGAAATGCTTATTAAATTTGCAGGTGACAAAATTGGGCACGATAATTAATACTCTAGAAGATAAAAAATTAAATTCAAAATTAACTTGACAAGTTAGAGAAGGAGATGAGAGCAACAGCAGAAAATTTAGCCAGGGCCAATGCAAAGTGCATATGTTTATGAAACGGAAATCAAATGTACAGCTGTAGAAGAGAGGATTTTTGGTCTGTGAAAAAGATCTTAGAATGAGAATTGAACACAAGAGGAGTGTGCATCAACTGCACGAGACGGCTGCAAAAACAGAACGGTAAATACAATTTACAAATAGTTCTGCACTGCAGCTGCTTGTTTCCAGTGCTACTCCCAGCACAAATCAACTTCAGAAATCCCATTGTAGTTTACAGTGGGTTATCAATGAGGCTGAGTTATAGCTCAGCCAAACTATTGCTCCTGTAGGACATCCCCATGATTACTGCCCTTCTTAGCAGTGATGAAATCCAATTTTTTTTACCTCCTCTTCTGTGGGTATGGCTTGATAGGTGTGGTGTGGCTTGGTGGGTGTGGCTTGGTGGGCATGGCAGGGGAAAGATACTGCAAAATCTCCATTCCCATCCCACTCCAGGGGAAGGATACTGCAAAATCCCCATTCCCACCCTACTCTGGGGCCAGCCAGAGGTGGTATTTGCTAGTTCTCCGAACTACTCGAAATTTCCACTACCCGTTTTCCAAACTACTCCAAATTTCTGCTACCGGTTCTCCAGAACCTGTCATAACCTGCTGGATTTCACCCCTGCTTCCTATCCATGCCACAAAGCAAGCTCAATAGCTAGTTTATGTATGGAACAGTCTACCAGTGTGTTAGGAAATTGTTATTGCCCAACTGGTTGGTCAGGAAATATATTATTATTATTATTATTATTATTATTATTATTATTATTATTATTATTATTATTATTATTATTATTATTATTATTATTATTATTTATATTTGTATACCGCCCTTCTCCCGAAGGACTCAGGGCGGTTCACAGCCAATAAAAACAACAGAAAACATATAATACATATAAAACAGCTAAAAACAGTATAGAAAACTTATTCAATTGATGGCCTAAAACTTTTAAATACAAATTTAAAACCCCATTTAAAACCCCTGATTTAAAACCTCAATATGTTCACGCTAGTCCTGCTCGTCGAAACAACAACGTCTTCAGCTCGCGGCGGAAGGTCCGGAGGTCGGGGAGTTGACAAAGCCCCAGAGGAAGCTTGTTCCAGAGGGTAGGAGCCCCCACAGAGAAGGCCCTCCCCCTGGAGGTCGCCAGCTGACATTGTTTAGCTGACGGTATCCGGAGGAGGCCCTCCCTGTGAGAGCGCACTGGTCGGTGAGAGGCTACTGGTGGCAGTAGGCGGTCCCGTAAATATCCCGGCCCTAAGCCATGGAGCGCTTTAAAGGTGATAACAAGTACCTTGAAGTGAACTCGGAAGACCACCGGGAGCCAGTGCAGACTGCGTAGGAGGGGTGTTACACGGGAGCCACAAGGTGCTCCCTCTATCACTCGCGCAGCCGCATTCTGGACCAGTTGGAGTCTCCGGGTACCCTTCAAGGGGAGCCCCATGTAGAGAATGCTCCAATGCAACTCTCGTTTGGCCCTTTCATCCTTGTTAGGATATTTGTTATTGCCCAACTGGTTGGTCAGGAAATATATAAACCAACATTGTGTGTTTGTAGCTAAAAGTATTATGTAGCTTTAAAAACTTTGTTGCATCATCATGCATCCTGATTGGCTGAGCTCTGTAGCCAATGTACTTAAAGAAAGCTGAATTATGGTTTGTGTAAACACTACACCATTTTACCTGCTGATATGTTGTAACTCTGTATTTGATCTCTATGCATGATCATTGCTTGATC
This sequence comes from Ahaetulla prasina, assembly GCF_028640845.1. Taxonomy (NCBI): domain Eukaryota; kingdom Metazoa; phylum Chordata; class Lepidosauria; order Squamata; family Colubridae; genus Ahaetulla; species Ahaetulla prasina. The sequence continues at coordinate 125,958,613 of NC_080540.1, forward strand.
ATGGCTATTTATTGCTTATTTATTTATTGACTGTTTTTATATTGAACTTTGCTCCTGAAAGAAACTAAAGAAGATCTGTTTTATTGTATTTTTCTACAACTGGCAAGAAGACTTTATATTTGAAAAATATCACTGGACTGAACTTTATCTCACTTTATATGTGTATTTTTTTTAAATTTGAATTTATATCCCGCCCTTCTCCGAAGACTCAGGGCGGCTTACATTGTGTAAGGCAATAGTCTCATCCTATTTGTATATTTATATACAAAGTCAACTTATTGCCCCCCCAACAATCTGGGTCCTCATTTTTACCTACCTTATAAAGGATGGAAGGCTGAGTCAACCATGGGCCTGGTGGGACTAGAACCTGCAGTAATTGTAATTGCAGGCAGCTGTGTGTTAATAACAGGCTGCATTAGCAGCCTGAGCCACTTCCCAGTATGACTTGGATTGTCTTTGGACTATAATTTTGTTTTTCCTAACAGTAAAATATTATCAAACCCCAGTTTGTTTTTTGTTAATTGTTATTGTCCACAATCGTTCTCAGTCATTTTTGTGCATAAACTCAAAGGGTACTCTGCTCAATAGCCCACAACATCGGTTGTGAGACAAGACTATCCTTAACACAGTGTCTGCCCTTTCTATTTAGAGATTGCTTCCCCATCACTAATCTCTGGACCTTTTGTTTGGTTTCCTAAATTGCCCACATGAATGCCCTCACAATCCCATCCCACATTAACTCCTTTGACACTAAATTTAGACCACCTCCATCCCATAGGTTATCATTATTGCTCTCATGCTGAAATAATCCAAGGAATATGGAATGGGTTGTCGGCCATTGTTGGATTGCCAGGCTTTTATTCATTTATTTACATGGAGAACATCCAGTTGAAGCTGGCAGCCCAGGATGAAATGGTTGCTAAAAAAAATTGCTGGAGGAATAAAGCACTGGAGATCATCCACTCTGAAGGGCTTAACATTGATGGGGAAATAGCCTTTTGATATTGAAGGTTAATAAAGAATATTCATAGTCTTCCTTGAAGTCTGTTTCTTGATCTAATCTATCTTGAAGGGCTAAACGCCTCCAATCCCTACTCATTAAGGCAATTCAGGATAGTACCATGGTCGCAGGATTCAACCTGGGTTGTTCACCAGGACCAGTGCTGGAGCCCATCCTCACAGAACTTCTCTCTCACAGAATGCGTGATAGACGTTTCCTCTCACATTCTGGTGAAAGAGAAGTTCTTTGAGGATGGGCTCCAGCATGAGTCCCAAAGCTTGTGTTCTGTCCTCCCTCGCCTCCATCTGAGTGATGGCTTAATTAGCCGGTACTATCAGCTCTGGCAGCAGAATAGCCAGCGTCTGCCAAGAGCCTCCATTATCTTCCATGACGCTTGTGAGTCACTCAGGAACAAACTTCAGCTCTTAGTCAATCAGTGGATTTGCCTATTACAAAGAGACATAGCAGCTCTCTCTGCCTTTTATATCCTGTGGGGTGTGGCTACATGACTCAGCACTTCCTAGCCCTGCTCCACCCCTGCTTCTGTTGTTCCCTGCTCTCCTGCCTATAAAACCTAGGGTCCAACCAAGCCTGATTGCTGTCAGCTGAGTCTGAAGGTGTGGCCTGGGGGGGGAAGAGTCAGGGGATGGAGGCCTCATTATCTCCTCCACCTGGCCTGCTTCTGGATCCTGGAACTGAGCCAGGGAAGCCGGTGCTCCCGAGGTAAGTCCTGACGGCCCTTCCCCCTCACTGTCCAAGTCACTTTCTGGCAGCAGGCCTGGCTCCAAGTCACTTTCTGGCAAGAGGGCCAGCTCCAAGTCACTTTCTGGCAGGAGGGCCGGCTCGGGGGGCTGAGACACAACAGCTTGAAAGACTCAGCCTCTGATCCCAGTGACTCTCCCAGATTGAATCCTGCAACATTATCCTACATACTGTATTTGCCTTCATTTATGAATACCATAATTAATGGAGTAAAAAATTACTAAGAGGTCAAGAAGCACAAGCAGAGTCATATTATGTTGTCTTGCTCCCTCAATACATCTAGGCTCAACCTAATCTAGGCAACAATCTTTATCAAGAGTAGTGGATAAGATTTGTCCCCAACCCTGCATCCATATTGGTGAGAAATGGCAAATTTGACACTGGTCTATAATTATTAAAAAGAGAGGATTCTAAATATTTTTTTCAGGTGGGACCATAATACTGTGTCCTTCAGAGAAGATTGCATTCATAATCTTGTACAACGGCTCCCTAAATGCATGCCTCTTGGACAGAATAACCAAGTAGAAGATAAATTTTTTCAAAGCTGTCTGTATCTTCAAGGTGTTCAAAAACAAACAGAATCTAGACAAGGCAGTGTGACTTGGCCTCCTGCCAACCAGCACCATTTTAGTGGCATTAATCTGTGAGTATTTTGTCAATTCAAAAAATAATAATGAAATCCTAAACATTTGCTGCCAAAAGACCCAGAAGTGTTCCACAATTCCCATGGGCTGAGTCAGTTCCCATACCACCTGGAAGAGATTGTTTTGGGGTGATTTTCAGCAGATGTAATGGAGATGGGGGGAAACTTTCTTCTCTTTCATTGCTACAGAATAAGCTCTCCACTGTACTTTAGGCTGTGTTCAGTCATATACTTATCAGAACACTCTTAATTATTAAAGATGGATTGTCCTCGCAGGCTGAATAGTACATTTTTCATTCCAAGTTCAGTTTTAACTCTTCAGGATCTGTAGATTTGTACTAATCTTAGGAATTAATTCAAAAGAATTAGAGAAGTAGAAGAAAAAGAACTGTTCACATTAAGATAATTTAAATAGTTTAGGTAAAGGTAAAGGTTCCTCTCACACATACGTGCTAGTTGTTGCTGACTCTAGGGGGCAGTGCTGATCTCCATTTCAAAGCCGAAGAGCCAGCGCTGTCTGAAGACGTCTCCGTGGTCATGTGGCCAGCATGACTCAACGCCAAAGGTGCACGGAACACTGTTACCTTCCCACCAAAGGTGGTCCCTATTTTTTCTACTTGCATTTTTATGTGCTTTCAAAACTGCTAGGTTGGCAGAAGCTGGGACAAGTAACGGGAACTCACCCCGTTACATGGCAGCACTAGGGATTCGAACAGCCGAGCTGCCAACCTTTTGATCGGCAAGCTCAACGTCCTAGCCCCTGAGACACAGCATCCCTTTTAAATAGTTTCGAGTTAGCTATATTAAACCAATTAGCCCAGAACCCAAATGATGTGCAGGGAGTGGAGAGATATTAGTGGTAATGAATAGACAAGATTATGAAAAGAAAAATAAGAGAAGAGGTATCAAGTAATTGTACTAGAAGCAAACCGAAGTTAAATTAAATCTTCATTTTAAGGAACAATTTTAGGAGATAGGGCTATATTAAACCTAAATGACCAGTAAATTTAAGTTTATATCATTTGGATCAATTTATATTAATGAAGTAATTATGTAAATGATATACATTCATACAAATTGTTATTTAAATATTTACATAAGTACATCATTATGTAAATACTACAATTGATGCAAATAACATGAATTTACATGAATTGCTAAACTGTCAGTTGCAATAAACTTTGCTCCTTACTTGGAATGGTGTTTCTCTGAAAATTCTAGAGCCATTACATCAAGAGTTTACTTTAATAGCTACTTGAAGAAGTATTGGCAGTGGATGTATAACACATATGATTTTCTTTTATAATTAATTTATTTTATGGTAACTAAAATTTATAAAAAAAGAAATGCCAATGGAAGACCTACAGTTTAAGGCAATGAATCTGATTAGAATTCATTTCCTCTATCATATTACATAAAAAATTAGTGCCAACTTCATTATAAAATTGAAGCATTTTATATATTAAATAAGGAATAAATTAGTTACTGAAATGTGTGCTTGTCCTTTGTGAGTAACCTATAAGATGTGGAATACATTAATCTGCATTTTGATTACTTTGCGTGTTTTTTACTGGCATAAGCAACATTAGCCTTTGTATATAGCAGTTGCTTATTTAATACACTTTTTTTAAACTGACAAACTAATTTCTAGGGCACCAGCCTATGGAACTGTTTGAAGAAGTATGTTTTCAAAGTAAGTAACCCACTTTAGGTGATGTTAAGAATTGATTGTGTTTCATAGGACATTCTTCTGTTTTTGTATGGTAACAAGAAGACTGCACTGAACTGTGAGGCTCTAAATATGAATCTTATGTAAAGTCTAATAAGCCTACATAATTTTTTTAGTTTATAATAATCAAAGCCAGAAGGGAGTTACAAAATACAATCTACTGACAATTTTATTAATGCGTTTGGAACTCATAACCCATTGCGTTTGGAACTCATAACCCATTGACTGGAAGCCACAGACTGGAAACAAAACCCCAAACACTTTTGTTTCCATTTTTGACAATCTGTACAGGAATTGGCGCACGAAAGAGAAGTATGAAAGAAAGTTGAATAATTGAAAGAATTAGAATGTAATATTAAGGCCGCAGAATTTCCTTAGAATGTAATATTAAGGCCGCAGAATAAAAAACATAATAACTAGACCCGTTCCAGTCCGGCTTTCGGCCCGGATATAGTACAGAGACGGCTTTGGTCGCGTTGGTTGATGATCTCTGGAGGGACAGGGAAAGGGGTTGTTCCTCTGCCCTGGTCCTATTAGATCTCTCAGCAGCTTTTGATACCATCGACCATGGTATCCTGCTGCACCGGCTGGGGAGTTTGGGAGTGGGAGGCACCGTTTACCGGTGGTTCTCCTCCTATCTCTCTGACCGGTCGCAGACGGTGTTGGCAGGGGGGCAGAGATCGACCGCGAGGCGCCTCACGTGTGGGGTGCCACAGGGGTCAATCCTCTCACCTCTCCTGTTCAACATCTATATGAAGCCGCTGGGTGAGATCATCAGTGGCTTTGGGGTGAGGTACCAACTGTACGATGACGATATGCAGCTGTACTTTTCCACCCCAGGCCACCCCAACGAAGCTATCAAAATACTGTCCCGGTGCCTGGAAGCCATACGGGTCTGGATGGGGAGAAACAGGCTCAAGCTCAATCCCTCCAAGACGGAGTGGCTGTGGATGCCGGCACCCCGGTACAATCAGCTGCAGCCGCGGCTGACTGTTGGGGGCGAATCATTGGCCTCGGTGGAGAGGGTGCGCAACTTGGGCGTTCTCCTGGATGGACGGTTGTCCTTTGAAGATCATTTGACGACCGTCTCCAGGAGAGCTTTTATCAGGTTCGCCTGATTCGCCAGTTGCGCCCCTTCCTTGACCGGGATGCCCTATGCACAGTCACTCATGCTCTTGTTACCTCTCGCTTGGATTACTGCAATGCTCTCTACATGGGGCTCCCCTTGAAGAGCACCCGGAGGCTCCAGTTGGTTCAGAATGTAGCTGCACAGGTGATAGAGGGAGCCGCACGTGGCTCCCATGTAACACCACTCCTGCGCAGGCTGCACTGGCTACCTGTGGTCTTTCGGGTGCATTTTAAGGTTTTGGTTACTACCTTTAAAGCGCTCCATGGCTTGGGGCCTGGGTACTTACGGGACCACCTGCTGCTACCGAATGCCTCCCACCGACCCATACGCTCGCACAGAGAGGGACTTCTCAGGGTGCCGTCCGCCAAGCAATGTCAGCTGGTGGCCCCCAGGGGAAGGGCCTTCTCTGTGGGGGCTCCCACCCTCTGGAATGAACTTTCCCCTGGACTTCGTCAACTGCCTGACCTTCGGACCTTCCACCGCGAGCTGAAGACGTATCTGTTTATTCGCGCAGGACTGGCATAGGAATTTTAAATAGTTTTTAATATTTGATACAAATTTTATGGGGTTTTTATGGTTTTAACTGTTTTAATCTGGCCACACATCTAATAAGTTTTTTAATTATTGTTTTATCTGTATATTATTGCTGTTTTTATCTTGGCTGTGAACCGCCCTGAGTCCTTCCGGAGAAGGGTGGTATAAAAATTCAATAAGTACTAAAATACTAAATACTAACAAATGATGTAAATATGTATGATAGATATACAATAAGAATAGCCTGGTCATTTAAAAAGACCAACTGAGAAATCAAGATATACAGAAACTGTAGCTTTCTTTTAAGAAAAAAACCAAATTGTTTGTGTAAGAGAATAGGTAATATCAAGGACACATTGCTGCAAAGTGAAATGACTAATGCAGTCTAATAAATTGCCTTATACACTGTAAGCCGCCCTGAGTCTTCGGAGAAGGGCGGGGTATAAATGTAAACAAAAAACAAACAAAAAAAAAATGGAAAACAAGACAAACAGCTCTTCGGCTGGAAGTACTCCACTTTGGGACGACTGCCTTCAGAATTATTACATGCCGCTAATACAGAAGACTAAGATTAGTCAATATCATTTGGCAACAACAACAATAATAATAATAATAATAATAATGATGATGATGATGATGATGATGATGATGTTTTAATTTGTATACCGCCCTTCTCCCGAAGGACTCAGGGCGGTGAACAGGCAGATAAAATACAAACAAAAACATACACCATAATTAAAACAACCCTTAAAAAACTGATTCAAATTCGCCCGAAATTTAAAATAACAGTACACCCCATAAAAAATTACAGAAATTTAAAACCCACAATTAAAATTTAAAATTTAAAATTTAAAATCAGGCCAGTCCAGCCATACGAAATAAATAGGTTTTAAGTTCGCGGCGAAAGGTCCTAAGGTCAGGTAGTTGTCGAAGCCCGTGGGGAAGCTTGTTCCACAGGGTAGGAGCCCCCACAGAGAAGGCCCTCCCCCTGGGGGCCACCAGTCGACATTGTTTGACTGACGGCACCCTGAGGAGTCCCTCTCTGTGGGAACGCACTGGACGCTGGGAGATAGAGGCTGGCAGTAGACGGTCCCGTAAGTAGCCCGGTCCTAAGCCATGGAGTGCTTTAAAGGTGGTAACCAATACCTTGAAGCGCACCCGGAAAACAACAGGTAGCCAGTGCAGTCTGCGCAGGATAGGTGTTACGTGGGAGCTTCGAACCGCTCCCTCAATAACCCGCGCAGCCGCATTCTGGACTAGCTGAAGTCTCCGGGTGCTCTTCAAGGGGAGCCCCATGTAGAGACCATTGCAGTAAGTCCAGATGAGAGGTAACGAGAGCACGAGTGACCGTGCATAGGGCGTCCCGGTCCAGGAAGGGACGCAACTGGCAGATCAGGCAAACCTGATAAAAAGCTCTCCTGGAGATGGTCGTCAAATGATCTTCAAAGGACAACCGACCATCCAGGAGCACGCCCAAGTTGCGTACCTTCTCCATCGGGGCCAACGACTCGCCCCCGATAGACAGACGCATCTGCAGCTGACTGTACTGAGGTGCCGGCATCCACAGCCACTCCCTCTTGGAGGGATGACAAGCAAAGATGCTTGTTTCTTTTTTTCTTTTTTTTTGAAACATGCAATGTTTAATATAATAAAATGTCCTTGTGATCTAATGTGTGTAGGCATGACAACCCAGAAGCTAAATATAGTCTAGGAAAACACTGCAAAGGGAAACAGATCTTTCAATAAAAGGTGAAAGGTTTCCTAGCAGAAACAAAGAAAGTCCAGTTGCCTTTTGAAAAAGCACCTTTGGGACACCCAGGGGCTGCACTACAGCCACTTTTCCCCTGCATAGATCCACAGTTCATGCATATCTAGTTCAAGATCATCTTCCTTATTCTCTACATAAAAAAGAAATCAATATAACACTATGATGACAAGTCAGAAACCAAACAATTCCATACAACTCCAAAACAACTATAAACAAATATAACTTGATCTAACTGGCATACCTTCTGAAAGGTTCGATTTTCAGCAAATCTTTCTGAAAGCAATCATGGACGGGGCACCCTGATTTCCATCCAGTAGCTGCCCCAAAGAGCCAGTCTTGATTTCAAGAAGCAAGGCCTCCTGGCTTCAGAAGCAAGGCCTCCTGGCTTTACTAGAGAAGAGCAGTGGGCCCTGTTTCTCTCTAGATGACCAAATAGGTATTGTGGCAAAGGCTTGCACCTTGTTGTCATTGCGATAGCGCGCACATGTGCCAGCATCCATAATGCAATACGTGCCCCACCTGCGCATGCGTGCATGACCCCCCATGCTCCCCTGTGCATGCATGCATCCCCAGTTGTGGGCCTGGAAATTCTCCTGCACCAAACTTTGCCAGCCCCAAGGCTCCAACTGGGGGGGAGGGAAGCCTCAACCTGCTGCTCCTGCTGCCACTGGGGATGCAGCATGGAAGAATCCCCAGGGTGAGGGGACACACTTCTCTCCCATTCCACCCAAGCATGCTTCTTCCGAGGCCCCAAGCCTCCAGCTGGGAGGGAGGGTAGCCTCAATCCGCTGCTCTTGCCACCACCAAGGAAGCAGCAGTGTGAGAATCCCCAGGGCGAGGGAGCACTCTTCTCTCCCACCCCACCTGAGCCAGCTGCCTTCTGCTCTTTCCCCGGTGTTGGCTTGGCCGGCGGTGCAGTGGCAGGCATGGTGGAGGTTGGGTGACAGATCCAACTACAGTGACTCAGCACCCTTGCCCGACCCCCGCCATACCCGCAACTGCACTGCACGCTGGGCCAATGCCCACAGCCCAGGGGACCTGCGCAGGAGGTGGAGCAAGCCAAGAGGATTTCTTGGCCCCGCTTTGATGGCTGGCACAGGGTCACCTGTGCAGGCAGCCCAACCACCCCACCGCCATCACTGGCTGCTGGTCTGCCAAAGCCCTGCAAGCCACACCTACTTGGCTGGCAGCTCCCAGCAGGGAGGCAAAGGCTGTGAGTTTGGAAGCTAAGGTGTTGGGGCCAAGAATGCTGCCACCGGCCAGGGAATGGCCGCTGCTTTATCTCATCAGGGAATGGGCTGGTACCCGGTTGCCCTCTGGCCTGGTGACACCTGCCAAGCTCACCAAAAGACTCACAGTCAGCTGGGTGAGCATGGCGGGGTGACACAATTGTCAGCACGAGGCAGCCGGGTTGTTCAAGTGCTCCAACCCACCAGGTGAGGGAAAAGCAGCAGCAGGCCCTACCCAGCTGTGGCCCACAGAAAGCCTGGCTGGCAAGTGGCTGGGAAAGCCTGCAGGTGGTGGACCGGCAGGGGAGTCACAAAGCCACCAATGTTCCCAGCGGGGAGGAGCTCTGACAGGGGAGCAGAGGCTGCACGTTCAGAGTTTTTTTCCTTTTAAGCTAAGATTGCTGCTTTTCCCTTGCCTGGCAGGTCAGAGCATTTGAACAATCCAGCTGCCTCATGCCAAGAACCGCGTCACCCCACCACGGAGGGAGAGAGGAGGGGGAGAGCCACTGCTGTCACGTACTTCTTTTTCTCCCTCTGGCATTGAACCTGGCCAACTTGCTTGCCCCCAATCATGCTTGCTTACCCTGTTTATTTTTATTTAGCTGCCACTTGAACTCGTCAAAGTCAAACTTGGCTATGGGAAGGAACGGTGGGTGGAGCAGCCAGCCGTCCAGCCAGCAAATGCTGGCCTGCTGCTCCATGCACCTGAGCCAGCAGGTTGTTCTTGCCCTTTCCCTGCAGCTGCCGCTGCTGTTGCTCTTCTGGGGTGATGGGGCTGTGCAGGAGGAAGACTGGAGACAGCACGCTGGCCAGGAAGTGGTTTCGCTTCCTTTGCAGAAGTGGCAGGGGAGGCTGCACAGGGGCCGGCCAGCTCTCCTGAGGTGCCTGAGGGCAATGCAAGAAGTCCGCTTCGGTGGGGAGGGAGGGAAGCCTCAGCCTGCCTGTCCTGGCCGACAGCTTTGGGCTCCCTGCTCCATGTCTTTTGGCATGCGGGCCTGTTACTCTTGCCACTGCTGGTCTTCACACGCACATGCACACCAGAAATTAGAAGACCAAGTGGCTGACACGCATGCGCACACTGGAAACAGGAAGATCTTCTTCCAGCATGCACAATGGCCGGCTACTCTTCCAGTTTCCAGTGTGCCTGTGCATGTGAAAGCCAGCTGGCCAGCTGGCCAGCACACCGGAACATGGAAGAGCAACAGGCAATGGCTCTGTGTGCCCAGAAAGATGGCTCTGCGTGCCACTTCCAGCATGCATGCCATAGGTTTGCCGTCGCGGCCCTAGGCTAACTTTTTGCTGAAATTTTGCATGATACAAGAATAAAATTAAGATGGTAATTCAGTCTCCAGAAACAAGAGCAAATGCGCAATTCTTCTTCTCTAGCTTTATATGGATTAAAAAATAGAAGATGCATTGATTTCTAATGTGGAAAAGCAATGCATGCCTCTCTAAATGAATCTTCTTCTCCTGTCAGGTCTGGCTTCCCAGCCCAGAGAGAAGAACGTTGGTAATTATGTTCTTGCCATTATTCAACGGTGAGAAAGATTCCCTAGGGATAAAGTGTCAAAATAAAAAGGTATTAAGATATGTAAGAGGATAAATGTTAGACATTTATTTAATTCATTTAGATAATTATTTAATGCATTAATCAACTGAAGCCAAAACAAGGACACAGCATATATAGCTGTGAAGGATAAACCTTGCAAGTTTATATCCTTCCCTGCATAAATGACAATATGCAGCATTCTTCTTTTGTGAATCATATGTTTTTGTGTATATGTGTATGCTATTCCCTTTTGAAGTAAACAACACTATGCAGACTACTGAAACAGATGAGACATAATAAGGTAATCAAATTAAAAGCATGAGATAAAAGAAAAGGAAATACACTGAAATCTAGTTTATACCTGCATCATTCCCTATAGTTCTCTAGTCTTGCAAATCTTCCTTTCTTTTACTATATCCATACAATTATTTTAGTGGTGAAATGCTACCAGTTTGCACCAGTTTGGGCGAACCGGTAGTGATAAAAACTACCAGTTCAGGAGAACCGGCAATAAAAAAAAGCTACCAGTTCCTCCAAACTGATATTTCCAATGATCAGCTGTGCCGTGTGATTTAAAATTGCTAGAACGTAGGGAATCCTGGTATCTAGCGAATCTAAATCGCGCAGCACAGCTGTTCCCCCCCTTGCTGTTCTACTTACCTTCCCAAGCCTCCGTTTTCTGTGCAAAGCACGTGTTTGACATGTACTGTGCATGTGCGTGTGCACCATGTGCATGTTTTGTCTCCTTCCCAACTTTGGAGCAATGAGCTGGCCTTCAGCCAGTGGATTCACGGCTCTTATCAGTCCTGGCAGAGAAATCGCAGCTGCCTGCCAAAGTTCAAACAAATGACTCACAGAATAAGTAAGACTTTCAGCTCTCTTTGAAACGGTTCAGCTAATTTGCTTCCCGTAGAATGAGAGCAGTCCCAAAGCTCCTTATATATCCTGTGGGGTGGGGCTCCTGCCCCACCCTTCCCTTTGATGACGCCGCCTCTCTAATCTTCTGAAGCACTGGTCGATCCAAGCTTGATTATTATTATTATCAGCTGGGTCTGAAGGTGTAGCCTGAGGAAGGGAGGAATCGGGATGATGGCCTCATTTCGTCCTCCGACTGGCCTGGTTCTGGCTCCTGGAGCCGGGCCAAAGGCATCGGTGCTCCCAAAGTAAGCCTTACCGGCCCTTCCCCCTAACTCTCGGAGTCACTTTCAGGCATGGGGCCAGGTTTGGGGGCTGGAATCACAGCAGTGCATTTGGTACACACTGCTCATGCACATGCATGCATGGCCAACAAACCGGTGGCAAACTGGTTCAGATTTCACCACTGAACTATTTATATATTGACTTTTTAAAATTTTCCTCTTTCTCCTTCTATGGCTCTTATCAACTCTATCCAACTACAGTTTTCTTGGTCTTTTCTTACTTTTTATCTTTTTGTTCCTTCTTCATGTGTTTTTCGTTCCTTCATTTTCTCTGTATGAATAAATCATCTCTGCATACTTTTATAAATATAGGTTATTAATGTGATTATGTAAACATGGATGTGAATGTGATCATGCTGCATCCACAGAATTAATGAAAAATGTCCCAAAATATATATTTGCTTTTTAATTCCAATATTTAGACATAGAGGCTCTTTTCACACATTAAACATGGTTTACAGCCACTCCATAAGCCAATTGCATTCATATTTAAACAATTCTCCAATTATAATATCTACATTTGCAGTCTTACCATTTGCCTGCAGAGTCTCATGGGCTCAAGGTTGACTCAGCCTTCCATCCTTCCAAGGTCAGTAAAATGAGGACCCAGATTGTTGAGGGCAATATGCTCACTCTGTAAATTGCTTAGAGAGGGCTGTAAAGCACTGTGAAGTGGTATATAAATCTAAGTGCTAGTGCTATCTTCAACATTCTTACTGCACTTTTTCTACTTTTTCTCAGATGCTATTTTCAATTCTTCTTCTGAATCTCTTTTCAATTCTTCAGTGTATTGTCATTTTCTTACAAATCACTAAACTATTCCTTTCTGAATTCCCAAATCATTTCATAGCCTTCAATTTTAATTTTATTAAATCTGCCAGAAGATCCTTATTAGTATCATTCATCTGCACCTTTTCTGCCTCTTAATCAAAACCTGCTCCTTTTGGCTATATTACCTTTATCTTTTTATATGCATTCTGCAACTAATATCTGTCTCTCATGCTCATTTTTCTATCCCCATCTATAGCTGCTTCCATTTCAATTCTACCAAATATCGTTGTTCATAGTTCCCATTAGTTTAATTCCACATTTGTTTGTAGCATTCTGTAAAATAATTCTTTTCATTCTGAAAATTCTTTCACTTCTTTCTATTCTTCCATGTCCCCTTTTTGTTCCACTTATTCCCCAATCTTTCATCACATTTTCCAGCTTTCACTAATTCCTTCAGTCTTTTAGGAGAAACAATCAAATTAAGAATAATTTTAGATTGGCATTCATGACTTCTTCATCACATAGATAAAGGCAGACATGTTTTCAACATGCAAAACTGATTTAAGGAATATGATTTAATCGGAGATGGTAGTTTCTAAATATTTGAACAAACATAGGACCTTTAGTATATAACGTATATGTTTTACCACCCTCTTATAGTCTCTTGAGTTCTAAATCCTTTTTATATATTCAGAAATTTTTCTGGTTATTGAGGAAAAGGTCTTCTTAGGATCGACAATGGCAATATATCTTGGGAATCTTTTCCCCAGAGTGAGATCATGAAATATCTTTTTATATTTAGTTGTCAAGTTAAGGTATTTGTCTTCTTTAATATTTTGTCTTTGAATCCTAGCATTCAAAACTCATAGCATAATCCAATTATATAAACAGTCATATTTCTAGATGGAAGTTTCAAAACCTTTAGAATTTTACCCTCCGCTAATATAGAAAAATGGACTATAATACTGCATTCATTTCAGTAGATGTTAACACAAAGAAAGTGATTCTAGACTCATATGAAGAAATGATTTCATAAAGATGGGCAGATTAGTTTGATTGCTAAGGCTAAAATACTTGTGCTTCTTAATATTCTGGTCTTATTTAGAAATGTACCTAAAGTAACACCTGCTCATTTTGAACAAAATGACTAATTTAAAATAGGTTCCCTTAATTTTCAGATATGGCTTTATTTCCTTTTCTGTTTTTTCATGATTATAATTTCTCTTGCTTACCATTTCCTACTCTTTTTGCATTTTGAATAGTATTGCTTGTCCTGAAAAAGATTTGGTATGTATGTATGTATGTATGTATGTATGTATGTATGTATGTATGTATGTATGTATATATGTATGTATTTGTGTATATGTAGAATCTTGAATAGTAACATGATATGATCAGGTTTACCAAATTCAACCTGTTAAGCAATTCCTTTCTGTAGGTCAGAATTAAATGCATAACTATTTATTTATTGGGTTTTATACTTTAGAAATGTAGAGATTTGAGATAGATTGAACAGAGAAAAATTGACTGACTTGAAAATTCTCCCTGGTTTTGGTCCAATACCAAACCCATCACACTATTTTATCTTTCAAGTTATTAGCAATGATCTTAATTATGGACTCCATGTTTCTGATCAGAGTTCAGCAATCAGTTGGATCTCCCATCCCACCAAAATTGCTTTTTGATGGCGAGGGACCAAGTTTGTGAGTTGGGGATCCTTCTGAAGAGGTGAGTGGAAGAGGGACCAGAGGAGTGGAGAAAAACTGCTGCTGATCTCATATATAACCCTCACCACATTTCTGACATCAATACAATAGAACGTGTCCAGAAATATTTTACAAGAAGAGTTCTCCAGTCCTCTGAAAACAACAAAATACCCTATCCCACCAGACTTGAAATCCTAGGCTTAGAAAACTTGGAACTCTGTTGCCTTCAACAAGACCTAAGCTTAACTCACAGAATCATCTATTGTAATGTCCTTCCTGTCAAAGACTACTTCAGCTTTAATTGCAATAATACAAGGGCAACCAATAGATTTAAACTTAATGTAAACCGCTCTAATCTAGATTGCAGAAAATATGACTTCTGCAACAGAATCATCAGTGCTTGGAATACCTTACCTGACTCTGTGGTCTCTTCCCATAATCTTAAAAGCTTTAACCAAAAACTTTCTACTATTGACCTCACCCCATTCCTAAGAGGACCATAAGGGGCGTGCATAAGCGCACAAACGTGCCTACCGTTCCTGTCCTATTGTTTTTCTTTTCTCCTTCCTATATATGTTTATATGTGTATATATTATATAATCTTTTTGTATGACGTTGTGACAAAATAAATAAAATAAATAAAAATATTTGGAAGGTCCAGAAGCTGAAGTGAGGAGCCATTGCTTTTCCATGGCAACACTTATGCTGTAGAACAGCCTCCCATTTTTGATCAGCTTAGTCGTCTCCTTGCTACCTTTTAAAGACTAAGTTGTTTTGGAGAGTCTTCCCTTGATTTTGATTTAGCCTGGCTAGGCGGCTCAGTGGTTAAGACACTGAGCCAGTCAATCAGAGAGGTCTGGCAGTTTGGCGGTTCAAATCCCTAGTATAGGTCTCCTGCATGAGCAGGGGTTGGACTAGATGACCTCCAAGGTCCCTTCCAACTCTGTTACTGTTACCTGTTACCTTGTTAAGCAATCTGTATTCCCTATTTTCATTATTTGTAGTTTTTGTTTAGTTGGAGTTATTTTATTATTTATAAATATATTAATTTTATTTGGTTTTATACTTTATGTAAGCTTCTGAGAATTTCTGGATTGTGGACTAGAAATTTGAATGAATGAATGAATGAATGAATGAATGAATGAATGAATGAATGAACAAATGAATGAATTTCCAGCAAGCATTAGTCTTCTAAAGTAGCTCTGGTCACGCAAACGAGTTGTCTATCTTCTGGGACTTGAATTGCTAGTGGAGAGGTATAACTCCATCATCAGCTGATCACACAATCAGCATTTCAACTGCAGTTGTAAACCATTTCTCCCCAAACATTGTGCAGAGATTCTATGCTCAGCAAACAAGCAAACCTAACTCTTTGCCAAGAAGCCACACAATAAAGCAAAGTAAACCCAAATATAGCAGTCCACCTTCGTAGTTGTACAATTCATTTGCAAAAGTCACCTTTTCCTCTTAAACCTTTTTTTTTTTTTTTGCTCTTCTATTAATCTGTGGAATGAGATTCCATGGGCAATAAACCTAGCATTTTAGATTGACTATGCTATCTGCTATATAGCATTTCCATTCTCAGCTATTAGTTAAGACATAATTGCTGCATTACTACTTCCAAGTTGCACATGGTGGGCTATCACAATGTGTATTTTGCTACCAAAACTTAATGAAATATCTAATCCTAATTATTTCAGCACATAAGACATATACATCAGTAGTGGATTCCACTTACCTTTGCTACCGGTTTGCAACTGTGAGTGCACACGCGTGTGCTTGCTTCGCTCATGTGCAGCACTTCTGTGCATGCGCAGTGCATCTGTGATGATGTCTGGGCAAGTGGGTGGAGCCTCCTGCTGCCGCCACTACCGATTCTCCTGAACCAGGGCAAATGGGTAGAAACCCACTACTGATATACATTCACCTGCATATCTAACTACATTCAGTAAGGAATGAGCTTACCTCTTTGCAGAGCATTTTATTTCATAACAAGTGTAATTGTTTTGCTCTCCAAATAGAGTCTCCTGTAGAAGAAAAGTGAAATGTATATATATATATACATGTATGTACATGTATGTACATGTATGTATATATATATGTATGAATTTAGGCAGTGCAGCTGGAGCTCCATGTTATAGAATATAGATGAAAGAAAATGATTCAATGAACTACAGGAGAACATGTACTCATATTTATTTATTTTTTATTTATTTATTTATTAAATTTTTATACCGCCCTTCTCCCGAAGGACTCAGGGCAGTGTACAAGATAAAAGATAAAAACTCAGGGCAGTGTACAAGATAAAAACAAAGATGTATACAATTTAAAACAACATTTAAAAAGAGCAAATTTTAAAGGCTGATTATTAAAATTTAAGTTAAAAAGTTAAAAATATTAAAAAACACAATTAAAATACATCACTAATTATGCCAGTCCCGCTTTAATGAATAAATATGTTTTGAGCTCACGACGGAAGGTCCGAAGATCAGGCACTTGATGCAGGCCGGGGGGAAGTTCATTCCAGAGCGTCACTGCCCCCACAGAGAAGGCCCTACTCCTGGGGGCCGCCAGCCGACACTGTTTGGCAGACGGCACCCTGAGGAGACCCTCTCTGTGCGAGCGTACGGGTCGGTGGGAGGCAAAGGGTAACAGCAGGCGGTCTCGTAAGTACCCAGGTCCTAAGCCATGGAGCGCTTTAAAGATAGTTACCAAAATCTTGAAGCGCACCCGAAAGACCACAGGAAGCCAGTGCAAGCTACGGAGCAGCGATGTCACGTGGGAGCCACGATTAATGGATTGTTTGATGTATGCAACAGAAAGCTAAGGATCAGAAAATATATTATTCCATAAAAACCATTTCTACACAATAGAATACAGTAATGCTGTATGGGACTATTTACATGTTTAACAATAACCATAGTAATTTCAGGTGTCTATTTTTATGTTACTGGTTATTCATCATAATATGATTGAGCCAGTCAGGGAAAACCATAAAGAAATGAAACTGCTAATCCCAGAAATAATCTGTATATTTACATCTTGGTCTAATCTACTGCTTTTTGGTATAGCAGCTTAGTTCAGAGAGTCTTTATTTTAAATTATTATTATAATTATTTGAAAGATATTAATTTTCAGGCATTTTCTATATCTGATTTATATTTATTTACAACTGAATAATAAACAAAATTAGTTCATGCTGATGCTGCTTACATTTTAAAAGTTGCTTGACCTAGCAACCTCTGATGCGTGTGAAAAGTAGGGCTTAGCAGCCCTCTTGTATTGTGGTTTACCATGCTTTAAAAGCAAAACTAGAGGAAATGATGCCAAAATGATGAGATGTGCAACATGATGTCCTAAGACAAGTTTTGTCCTTTTGTACTTGCATTGCAATGTCATATGTAATGCAACGGAATGCATGGATGATCCTGGGGGATGAGGGAAAGAAATGCTACCTAATTGATCAGATGGTTAAAATTGGGATTCTAATTGATCAGATGGTTAAAACTGGCAATGAAAAGTTTGTCTCCTCAGACTTGTAATCTTGTAATCTTGATATCAGCCTCCCAGGTAAACCAGACAAGCAACATGACTAGATGAGCTAATTCTACTTTATTACAAGGCTACATTAATGGAATATTGCATGTATTCTAGCTTCCCTGAAAATTTTCAGTTTACTGTGTATTCAGAATCTTTTAACAAAGACTGAGGAGAGTATTGATGTTCTTTCCTTCTCTTATGCATATACCCACATATATTATATGACACAGAAAAACAACACAGTCTAGTTCGGATAAATACATTGACATGGTGAAAAAATGGAATTTTGAAAGTTTATCAGATGGACGGCATAGGGAACAAAGCTGTTACAGAATCTGGTAAATCCTATTAGAAATACTTTGAAACCTCCTCCCAGAGGGGAGCAACAGAAAAAAACCATAAAGTAGGTATGTGAGCTCTCTAACAATGCTTTGAGTTCTAAGCACTTGCTTTGATTTGTTGAGAGTGATTATTCAGGAGAGAAGAGATTGTGGTGAGATACATATATGACATGTATTCTCATTAATCATTGCTGAAACAAGGTAGAGATTTTTTTGCTGCTTAGTGATAAGAATAGAAGAATTAGCATATTAGAATTAGACCACTGAGCAAATATTTCCATGGTACATGCCAACATAAAATCTCACAATTCTCCAAAATAAAATTCATCTTTCAGCACTTTAATTTAGACTGCAGATACGAAAGAGTTTTTCCAGACATGGTTATCTGGGTAGCTTGTATCCACAAACTAAAAGGACCTCTCTTATAAGTTCAAGATGAGGATATTTCAAATGAGATATAACTGTGGGAAAAGCACCAAAATATGAAGTTTAATTAAGTTTGTAAAAGAAAATGCAGACAGAGAATTGGACTTGGTTTTTGTAAGCACTTAGAGTACTATTAGCATTTTAGAATACTGGATGCCTCTTTCTAGAGATTGCTATGATGAGGAAAGCCAGCCTATTTTGGGGCATAGGCTCTTCTTTCAGTTATGCAATCTTTGCAGTCACCCCTTCTTTGTGTTTTTTACAATTCTGAAAACATTTTCTGTTTCCTCGTGCAACTCAATTTATCAATAATATACCAATTATATAAGTTAATTTATAAATAAGTTTAATAGTACAATAATGTACAGTACAGGATCCAGCATATAGCCCTCTGGTTTGCTGTTCAATCTTGCAGGTTATTACAGAACATTTGACATTTTCTCATTAGATATGATTGTTCTGTATCCATTTATTGGGGACATTATTGAGCCCAGATATTTCTAACTTCTTCACTAGGATCTCAATGGGAGATTTTTCACAATGCTTTGCTGTCAAAGTATGGTACATCCAGCCAGTGGTAAAATCCATTTTTTTTACTATGGTTCTGTGGGCATGGCTTGGTGGGTGTGGCAGGTGAAGGATACTGCAAAATCCCCATTCCCTCCCCACTCCTGGGGGAAGGATATTGCAAAATCTCCATTACCACCCCACTCTGGGACCAGCCAGAGGTGCTATTTGCTAGTTCTCTGAACTACTCAAAATTTTCGTTACTGGTTCTCCAAACTGCTCAAAATTTCCACTACCGGTTCTTCAGAACCTGTCAGAACCTGCTGGATTTCACCCCTGCATCCAGCCCATTTCTTTGCTCAAGTAAACTGGCCACTCTGCTACAAAAAGGAACATGTTTGTTTGCCATGACTTGCTCTTGGTAAATCCATCGTAGCTCCTGCCAAACAATATTTTCTATTTTAAATGCTCACAAGCCATACAAGTATAATGCCAACTCTGTTTCCAGCTTTTGCCCAGATTCAGCATCAAATTGATATAGTTTATAGTTACCCAGATCCATTCCCTCACATTGGCTCTCTTTAAAGACATGGAAGCCATCTGCCTTCTTCAGTCCTCTTGTATTATATCTGACTTCCATGATTTCACAAAGTCACTAAAAGAAGGTTCCATGCTGACATCCACATACTGCTTGAAGACTTGTGGATGTAACTGGTCTGTACTGAAGAGTTAAACTTGTTCTTGGTAACCAGGTCTCCCTAAATGTCTCTGCCTTGAAAATCTGTTTTTTCTTTGAAGTTTGCATTGTCCCTTTCTTCTAAGACATCTGTTATCCCAGACTTGGTCCAAGACAGGAACATTAACACTGACAGATATTTAGTATGCATGCAATATGTGTTCTGCATAGAAATAAAAGAATTATTTCTGCCTTATTTCCCTCCAAATGGAAAAAATGGTTGAAGGATTAAAGGAGTGGGTAAATTAATTCCCTTTTTCTAGCACATCATTCTTGTCTCTGCAAGGCAGTCATATTTATTTGACTCTGTAGAACCTTAATAAACTGCTGCTGCAAATCCAACCAAGTTGAACAGTTTGATTTTGCTGGATGGCTACAGTTTGTATCCGATTTGGCGGAATGGCATTTACAGAGCACTCCTTCCAATGTCTGTTCAGAGGTACACTCTAATGGATTCAGTGGGAATTTATTCCCAAGGAGCTATTATATTGCGCTTCAACAGAATAACTGAATCTTCAGTTGCTTATTTGCTTATAATTTACTTGCCATTACTAACAGCCACAGCAACAACAACAACAAAATTGTAGATGCAGTTTTTTATTTTCTCCCTGGATCAGGGAGAAATATCGAGAAAGGCATATCAAGAAAGGATAAGGAGATTTAGTATTTACATAGTATCGAAATGCCTACTCCAGACGTGGCTCTTTCTGGGCTTTCAAAGGTCAGGAGAATCTATTTTAGCTTTGGAAGTTGACAAGGACAGATCTTAGATTGTCTCTTTTCAAGCTAAGAACTTGATTACCAATTTCAGAGCAGGCAATCAAAGAATCCTTAATGAACTGGTCTGGGATAAAGACTGATGATATGTTATGTTTGAAAAACTTAGACCTTTTGTCATACTTATTAAATAATTAGCATTAATAAATATCAAAATATCAATTAGTCAGCTTCCAGATTGGAAAGAGTTCCTAAAATCACAAATGAAATATGATTTACTCAATAGACATGCTATCCATGACAACAACATTGGGGGGGGGGAATGTAATAATTGTTTTCTTGCATGGTAATAATCAAAACCAAATAGAGGTTCCTGTAAAAATATGTGCACTGCATCTCATCAACAGATAATTGACATAATTATCAAGGGAAGAAATAACCTTTTTGGTTTTCTTTCAAAATATGGCATGAAGATGCATGGATCTGATGCTTTATTTCAAATTAGCTGCCTGAATTTTTGTTGCTTTTCCTTGCTATTGCAGTTAAGTTTGCATCAGTTGCTCCTGTATTGCTATCAAATTAGTAATGAAGTAATAATTCATAAGGATGGCACAATTTTTTTAAAATTACGGCATCACACTCTCAAAGCATTTTTTTTCATTTTAAGTAACTGACAAATAATTTCAGAAATACCTAATGTAGATTTTTGTTATTTTGATTGGCCAATTTAAAAAAAAGTAAGAAAAGAAAATAGCTGCTTGTAGTCACTCTTCCAAAAATCTGTTCAATTGAGAAAACCTGTGTTTCAAAGGCCAAGATTTTCTCAAGTATTAATGGTCTTCATCTACTGACAATTCAGAAAGCCACAAATTCTGAGCCTCCCATTACTATTTTAGATACTGATGTGCAGAATTTAGAGTTTTGTTACAATTAAAGATTAACAAATTTACTGTGGCATAAATCTTCATAAAAATTATGGAATACCACCTTAAAATAGAAGTATATACATGACTGAGGGACCAATGGTGATAATAAAACAAGAGATAAGAGGGAAAGACATATAGTCAATGATAATACTATAAACAGAGACTAAAAGAATAAACAAATATTGTATTAACAAGCCAGGGACTTCTGGGAATAACTGAGTACCCTCCTCCCTTCTAGTATCTGGTTTTCCATACAAGACTTGAAGTTCTGCTGGGCTATGAAGAAAGGACTCTACTTGAAGGTGTGACTGAACTGGACCAGAAGCAGATGTGGCCAGATGCTAAATATCTCTCATTATTTGGCTGCTTTTCTGCCTCTGGTTGCTTGGCTGCCAAGTCATCATTTTCTATGTTTGAGAATGTTCCTTTGTCAGAGCCATGAGAAAAAAAATGTGGACCTCTGTTTAATCCTTGAAATGTTTCAACCCATCTAATATTTTTATGTCAATTAAATTGGTTATTCTTTGCTTAAGAGACTATAAATTTACAAAGAGTGACCATTTTGTCTTTTTACAGTATATCACCACTTTGTCTCATATATTTAAAAGAAAAGTCTCTGTAAAATTAACTTTAATTCCTGGTACATACATGGATATTTCCATCATATTCACTTGGCAACATCATGGAAGTAGTTTGTCATTGCCTTTTTGGGGGATTTAGGATTTAATTTTTATTTGCTGAGTTCCCAACTCTGGGATTAATTTTACTCACCTTTCAAACTCACTAGCCCTAGCCATGCTTAACTTCTGAGCCCAGATAAAATTGGCCAGGTACAATGATGAACCGAATTTACTCTTAAATGATGAAGGACATTTCCAAATTAGTCGAGATGGCAATAGGTAGTTCCAACCATCTTTCTCCATACTACTACATTCCGTGCAGGAGAACCAGCATTTTTCCCCCCTTCGCCATTGTCAATTGGCTAGATCTACCTGAGAAGCTTGGAATATCTTTTCCTTCATGTTGGGATCCTCTTTTTGTCCTTCAGTTCAGTTAAACTTTCTTCTAGTTAAATATTCAATTAACTTTCCATCCCCCTGCTTCTTCTCTATGCATCTTTAACAATGATATTTATAACTAGATTTCACACTCAGCTGGTCAGCACCCAAAGGACAGAACCAAGGATTTAATCAATGGAATAGTCCTTCTTTAATAATAGGGCTAAAAAAGCACGCTAGAAACTTCCTGTTCCTTAGGCTATATTCAGAGATCCTTTTTCTTTCTACAATGGCCTAATAACAAATTTGGATGCTATTTCAGGCAAAAAGCTAAAAATGATAATAATAGAGCAACACATAAAATCACTCTGTAGGGGTCATTTTTCACATTTATGAAAATGCATATTCCCTTCATCCTAATTAACCTCACTGGGATACTTGGGCTTTCAGGAATTAGGGGAGGCTAATGATCATCCTCAACGCTATTTCTAGAAATAAGCAGCAATAAGGAGTGGATGTGCAGAAAAGGCTTCACTGGTGCTCAAAATTTTGTAATTATACTGCAAAACCAGAAGCAACTGGAGACTTTCAGTAAGAGAAGGACATTCTGTGCATTCCTAGAAGCCATTAAATGGCTTGCAATGTTATAAGTGAATACTAAGAACATTAAAGATATCTGCCTATTCAGATTCTCAGTCATCCAGGTCATGGTTGTCCCAAAGATGCTTTTTTCAAGAGGCAACTGAAGAAGCTTCTTGGATGGGAAGTGAAATGTCTTCAAAGAAAAACCAGAAAGCCCGGCTGCCTCTTGAAAAAAAGCACCTTTGGGACAATTAAAAACATCTGCAAAATAATAATAAACCTGAACTTCTACAATGCTCCTTTATGGCCTCATTCTCACAACCTGGTAACCATAGCATGAAGATGCCCTACTAATCATTTTCAAGAACATGTCCCTCATAATGCAGCCATTGTATCATCCCCAGTTCACGGTAGCAGAAATCTTAGAAATAATTTCTAAAGTAGTGTTTTCCACTACTATAATCTATAATCTATAATCACTACTAATGTGATCTATAATGTCTCATTCATGAGCTTAGTGATGATGTGGTCAAGGCCTGGTATCTACCAAGCTCTTACTGGCTGCCTGCACAATGCCCAATTTGCACTACACAAAATTCAATTCAAGCATTACTCAGGTTCCTGACAGATGCAGGCTCCCAATTAAATGCTAATCTTCTGGAAGCTGGCTAATCCTTTTATTAAACGTGTGTTATTTCAAAAGACTGATAATTATGTTTTTTTTTAAAAAGGCTGCTGGTCAATTCAAACTGAGAAACAGAGATATTTCTGGTTCTGTTGAAATGGGTTCATTACAGGCTTTCTGTTGCTTTTATAGAGAAGGCTGATACTTGTACTGTTTGTGTTACAGTACCATTTGCCTATTTATGGGATACTTCCAGGTGCTGCCAACAGCACTCTTAATTGTGACCTTTATTGATTTGGGATATTTGAGAGCATTGACTTCTGCCAATTTCCTCTTCTAGTAGTAGCAAGACGACAGATAAATCTGTATCCACAGCTGTCAATTGAAACTTCAGTGACATGTAGAAGGAGTCCAGGATAAGCAGGAGAGAACTCTCTTGACACACTGTGCAAGCATTTTCCACATGTGCCAAGCAAGACTTCAGAATCCACAGTTCTACTAAAGGAAGCCATAGAAAAACATTGCAGGTATCCTTATTCACTAACAGCACTGTAATTAATACATTTTCTGTTATGTTTCTCAAATAGTCCATTTTGACCCTAGTCTGTTTGGCAGACTAGGGTCTCCAATATTTGAGACCAATGATTGGAAGTCCTTGCCAACATTGTGGTTAACTGATTTGGCAATCTGTTGCAACGTTATGAAATCATGCGGTCTTATCTTTGTACTGCATATGCAGACTATGCTACTGAACTATTATATTTTTTTCTCCTCAAATCAGTTTATGGCTGGCTTAGTGGTGGTGATGTGCTAAATCCCTCCCAACATAGAACAACTTATAAACACTGTGACTACTATATTTTAAGACTCATTTTTAGTAAGAAATATACTTGGTGTACTATAAGGAATTGTATTTCAGCAGCAGGCTTTTCTATAATAGTCTCTACAATACAATTCTGTCCCTCTGGAAGTATATGCAGCTCCACCTTGCTATAATTTCCAGAAACAGATTAAAAATGTTTTGTTTCAGTGTGCTTTGGTCCCAGCTTATTGACTATGGGCACCTGTCTTGGGTTTTATTTGGGATTTATATTTGTTTTTGTGATTATTTTTACTATAGGATTTGTTCTAATTTACTTTATCTATTACCCAGGGTGGGGTGGGAGTGGTTTTATTTTCACTGATGTTGTACACTACCCAAAGTCCTAGACTAGGATGAGTTATAAATACTCATTTATAAATAATAAATGAACTAACAAGTATTGTTTATGCTTGGATAAAACAATAATACCAAAGTGATCCGTAGGTGGCTCAGATAAGCAAAAAGACTTCTCATTTCCTTTGGAAAAATCTTTTTGAAAATGAAGGATGGGACATCATAAAGTCAGGTGAAATGTCATAGTTTCTAATGAAAAGCAGAGATTTTTCTACTCTTCTCCCATTAGTATGCTGTACAATTCTGAATTTAAGATAACTGCTTCCAGAGAAGGATTGACAGAAAAGAAATAATAAACCCAGGCAAAAAATCCTATTCAACACCCGGCTGCCCTACCTTGTCAATCCTTGTTAGGATTGCTAATGCCAGCCGAAGCCAGTCCCCATTTTTTTTCCTGCCAGCAAAGCATACCTTATGATAGACTTGTATATGCATATAGGTGAAAAAGCTGTGCAAAGCATTAGAAAGCCTCACATCACAACACATGTTCAAGGGAACAAGACTCTTCAAAGTTTTAAGGTATGATGTTGTAGGAGATGACCAGGTGGAACCTGAGGGAGGAGACAAACACATCATGAACCTCTAGTCTAGACCCTTCACACTCACAAAAGATCTAAGTCCAACCTACTTTGAATTCCACTGACTCTTGTCTACTACCAATTTATGCAGATTCTTGTAAAGAGTATTAGCATGCAATAAATTTGTGTTCATTTGAACCAGGGGTGGGTTCTACTTACATTTACTACCAGTTCGCATCGTGCCCGTGCATGCCCTTCTGCGCATGCACAGATCACTTTTGATGATATTCGGGTCAGTCTCCTGCCGGTTTTACTACCGGTTCTATAGAATCGGTCTGAACCAAGGGCAACCCACCACTGATTTGAACCTCTCTGGTTCCTGAATTCTTGTGTTTAACAGGTGTCCTTAGAACGCTTGCAGAGCTCCAGGAGGCTGTCCCAAGCTGCCTGTGCAATTACATGCATATCCAGTCACTTCACCTTACTGTGATCCCATGCATAGCTCCTTGTGCACACAACTGAGGCAACTTTGGAAGCAGCTGCAAGAGCCTTACAAAGGTTTAGGCTGCTTTAATCCTTCAAGGGGAGACACTTTGCTTGTGCTGCCACATTTTGTGGTCCCCTCTTTCAAATGCTTTGTATAATTCTTCTTATGTGAATATTACATATTTGTTCTATTTGCTAGAGGCCACATTCCACACAGAGGAGAGATGGGACAAAAAAAAAACCCAAATGAAACATTAATAGTAATTGACTTAATAACTGATAAAACTCAATGGCCTGTAAAATAATACATTTAAGTTTATAAATGTAATGGGATCCTGCCTACACATTCAAATCATTCCCTCAGAATAAATCTCCAAGGAATATGCATATAGCCCCATTCTATTCTTTCCTTTCGAAAGAAACTGCAAAAAAAAATAAAAAATGAAGAACACAAGATGGAGGCAGAGCCAGGGGAAGGAGAAGAGGCTGTCTTCATTGGGAATTGAAAGCAAAAGAGAGAAGGCCTATTCTGATATGGCTCAGAGGGTTAGCAGCAGGCAAGCAGGGAGGACTAATTTTCGAGTCAACTAAGCTTTTCAGCAGCAACTTTGGTGGTCATTTGCACCCCTCAGGACCGCTTGCTTGCTTTCAGTAATATCTTCTATTTTTCTCAGCAAATGTTAAGACGATCCTTTCCCTTCCAGTTCATGGTTATTATTTTGGAAGGGAAAAAAATTGTAAATATATACTGGGGATGGCAGAAAGCCAAGCCCCAAACCAAATATAGTCTTTCTTTCCTTCCTTCCTTCCTTCCTTCCTTCCTTCCTTTCTCTATTTTCCTCTCCAAGTCAGCCTGACTTTATTTTTCCCCCCTCTTCTCCTCCCCAGCTGTTTTTTTTCCCCCTCCCTTTTATTTCCTAATGGGTTTCCAGGAAGAGGACAGCTCATCTGGGCATCAGGCTGAACTGATCACTTCCAGACAGCTGCTTAAAATTAAGGTGATTACCAGTACTCTAATTATTATTACTGAAAATTACAGTGAAAGAAGAAGGAAGGAAGGAAAGAAAGAGTACGCAGTGAAAAAAAAACACCCTAAATATATGATAGTGCTCAAAATAAAACATAACTAAAAAAATTATAAACAATTAACAGTAAAAAAGAAAGAGAAAACAGTTACATGTAAAAACTATAGTAATATAAAAATAAGTTTATCCTTAAACTTATAATTAAATCTAAACCATACAGAAACAGTTTTGTATCATCTTCTCACTTTCAGAACAAATAAATTTTTCAAAAATATCTAACAGAATCATATCTTGGATCCATTCCTTACAGTGAAGAAAGTAAACTTTTCTCTGGTTATAATAAAAATATCCTCTTTGCCACCAGGATCGTATAAAGGGTTTAAGATTAATAATGACAGACTGACTGAAATTAAGTTTCTCCCCACCGGGCCTGGAATCATTGGCTCTAGCAGATGACTAGAATTTATTATGGGCCATATCAGTTTAAAATAAAATAAATTCCACTGGATTAACCATAGATTATCTTCTTTCTGCTGGCTATGATCAAGCCAAAGGGTTTTTTTTTTAAATCAAACACTGGAGGACATAAAATCTCAAATGGAAATTGACTACTTATCACAAAGTTTTAGAGTACCCATCATTACTTGGATAAACACGGAAACCTGAAAACTACCTGAGCGTATTAATCTCCCCCAGTTTAAGGAAATATTTCACAAGCCAGGCAAAACTTATTCTAAGTTCTTTTAGCTGGTAAATATATTAAAATTCCTGTATTGGAGCACATATTTGCATGTGACTCTGAAGAGTTGGAAACCATCTAGCATGTACTTGCAATTTTATAGAGATACTGGTGGATTTTATTTAGTACAGATCTTCCTGTGATTCCTAGGGAGAATGGATACATTTTATACTATATAATAATATAGCATATAATATTTTTTTATATTAGGTATCAATCAAGATATAACAAAAAGCACAACCAAATACTGCCTGCTGTTGACATTTGACTTCATTGGATTACCCTTACTTTTAGTTTATTTTGTACTTCTAGATAACTTGTGACTCATGAGGTCATCCTTTCAAAAATACTGTATTTCCTTGCTTAAACAGGAAAACAGAATGGCCATGGGCAGGTAAAAAAAAAGGAATGAGAGAAGGCACTACTTCTAACTTCCTACTTGTTTCCCCATTGACATTGTTTGTCTGACATTGGAGGCTGGCAGGGAGTATCGGAAATAATCCTCCTCCTCAACTGGCCCATGGAATTGTTTGCCATTTTTCTGAGGGAAGGGGAAACAAAGGAAAACTGAACTCTCACTCCAAGGGCTCCCTCCCTCCCTCCATGGGAAGAATAGGGCTCAATTGTCAATTGCCAGTGCCCCATAGCCACTCAGGCATCTGAATGTCTCCCTCATCCGTCCATCCAGTAGTGGGTTTCACTACTAGTTTGCTCATGCGTATCCCATTTCTCTGCTGCCTGCCCCTAAATGTAAACTGTTTTGCTTTTAAGAATAAACATTTCTTCTTTCCTCACAGCTCACAGGGTCTCATTCTTATTTATTCTTGTGCAACCCCGCCTCGAGTTGGAACTCCAAATTATTCTTCTGACAGTACTATATAGATTTTTGCCCTTTCTTAAGTGGTTTGAGATACTGTAGGCCAAGTTTTTTTATTTTGTTGTTTTGGATGCTGATCTTTGATCATATAAATATTTATTTCATCTCCAGGCATTATACAGCCAAAGCATGGCAATCACTTGGTATGAGCGATGGAAAAAGGAAGAGGATTGAGATGTAAAAATGGGAGACTAGATAGGAGACCATTACTACGACCTAGGACCAAACAGTCCATCTCTCACCAAAGAATGCTGTTGCCCTAAAAGCATTCTAAATATATTCCAAACATGTTCTCCAGATCATTTCTGGAGTGCATGCTTGATATGCAGAGGTCCTGTGATCAATCTGTTTTCTCAGTTAAAAGGACAAAATGACTTCTGAAGCTTTTTTATTTGAAAAATTTTATGTCTTTTGGGGCCTCATAGATATTTTTTTTAAGCAAGTTAGATTAATTTGATTTCACAAGCGCATGAAGATAGAAGAGCTCATTCTATTATCTTGTATGAAACACCGTCCATAATTTTGCCATGGGTGTCATGTTATCACTGTCACTATCTGTTCTGTCTGCTAAGATATAATAAAATAACCTACGTTTGCTACTTAATCGTATACACTAATAGTCCTACAATTCATTATATAGTTCTATAAATAAGACTTAATTTGGAAACCAGTACCATTTGTAGCTTCAATTCACTCAATTTTCATAATCTGCTAAGCATTTAATGACTGAATCCATTGGGAATCCTGGAGATTGGTGACAACTATAGTGGATTTTATTACTGGGAATTGATCATAAACAAGAGATAATGTGAAGAAAATGTAGATAAGCCACACTCTTGTTAGACTGGCATAACCCTAATTTTTCACTCCAATAGATATAATGAATATTGATGATTTACCCTTAATCTGGAAAAAGCAATTTGAAGAAATCACGTTGTTCTTGTAACTTCTGACTTTTCAATGCATTATCTAATGGTATAGCTAAAAATCAATGTGCTAATGATAAAGCGATAATACAGTACTTTGTTACTTCCCCTTGCTGAAATCAGGGAAGCCATACTGATCTGCTCAACATAATTTGTCTTCATTTTAAGGAAGGTAAAATCAATTACACAGGGATTTACCTGTTTCATTACTTCAAGAGCCTTAATTAATTTTTTGTCACAGCTTTAAGGAGACAACCATTATCTTAGCTCTCTGCTTTTCTTGGACATCTGGTTTGAATGCTTTCTATAGAAATTGGATTGCCATTGTAAGAACACAATATAAACTGGGATCATTTCTAACAGATGGATTAGGATTATAGTGCTCAGGATTTTCAGCCGTGGGATTAAACTGTAGTTCTCACATATTTTAAGTCCACCAGATAGTTTAAAAAGAAAATCTCCAGGTTTTTGACCTTGAAGTCCTCCAAATAACCAGTTTTAAGATGGGACTTAAATTTAAGTTGACTTTCTATCTTTTCCAGGACTTTAGCAGCCCAAGTTTGCATCCTGCTTCTGTTTATAACAGCTGTAGCAACCAAAAAGAAATACTTTGTTACTTTGGTGTTTCCCACTGTGACCATAGAGAATTAGGCTCTTCTCCTAAATCCTTGTTCAACTCAGAATTTTTAAGATTGAAGCAGATAATCCCAAGGTAGGGCTACAGACTAGGAAATCCTGTATTTATATTGGGAGAGTGTTGATTTAGGAAAATTGATTTTTGCTGCAAGCTACAAGTTAAGGTGAAGGCTAAGTTCCCACAACACGTTGAACACATACTAACCCCTCCCATTCTCCAATTTAGCCAACCATAGCATGTCATGCAAACTGAATCAACAGAAATCCTATCCACGGTTACTCACGCACTCGTGACGTCTCGCCTGGATTACTGCAATGCTCTCTACATGGGGCTCCCCTTGAGGGGCATCCGGAGGCTACAGTTAGTCCAGAATGCAGCTGCGCGGGTGATAGATGGAGCCCCTCGTGGCTCCCATATGACACCTATCCTGCGCAGACTGCACTGGCTTCCTGTGGCCTTCCGGGTGCGCTTCAAGGTTTTGGTGACCACCTTTAAAGCGCTCCATGGCATTATTTATGGGACCGCCTACTGCGACCGAATACCTCCCACCGTCCCGTGCGCTCTCACAGAGAGGGTCTCCTCAGGGTGCCGTCAGCGAGGCAATGTCGTCTGGCGGCGCCCAGGGGAAGGGCCTTCTCTGTGGGGGCTCCCACCCTCTGGAACGATCTACCCCCCGGACTTCGTCAGCTTTCGGACCTTCGGACCTTCCGCCGCGGGCTTAAAACATACTTATTTAATTGTGCAGGACTGAGCTAGATTTTAAATTTTGGGTTTTAAATTGGGTTTTATTTCTATTTTTAATTGGACGGGCTTTAGAATAAGTTTTTTAAATGTTTTATATTGTATTTATATTCTATTTATCTGTTTTTAGTGCCTGTAAACCGCCCTGAGTCCCTTGGGAGATAGGGCGGTATATAAATATGATTAAATAAATAAATAAATAAATAGAAATGACCAACAGAAGCTGTGGCACATAAATTGGAAGTTGGTTACTGATAATAAAACTTGGTTAGTACATACAACTGCTTTTCAGTTATGAGCAACTTCATACATCAAAGCATTTTTTTGTAACATCAAAACAGAACCTCATTTTGAATAGTTAAAACATGTAGAACTTAACACTAAAACATAAAATAGGCAGAATGTATTAGTCATATCTTACTATAAAAATAAAGGTGATTTTTTCAATTATGCAGGTAATTACATACATGAATATTAACACACAACAAAGTAGAATTAAACAACAGCTGAACCTTTTTTGTGTTTCCTGGAGCCCTCCCTTCTGATAATTTTCTTCAAAATGTGAAACCATGGATACACACAAAGCTTTTATTACCTGTCTACCTTCAAAAGTCAAAATAAAGTTGGCTTTTGCACATAGCTGTGTGTGCTCCAAACCATTTAGTTGCCCTAAAATTGACATATTATAAAGATGTCATTAATTCCCTCTGATTATTGCTAACACCAAATCATTAGTCCAAATCTGTACTGCACTCAGAATGAATATTTTTGCTTACAATGTGTATGAATGTATGTCAGAATTGATTCAGAATGTATGTCTTGTCTGTATGACTCACACATTTGTTTATCTAGTGATGTTCTCCTTGTAGTGCAAGGACATCTGGTGGATATAGCAAGCAATGATTATTGTAACTTTCTAATTTCTGTGGCCCTTGTTTGATAGTGGTTGGTTGGTTGGTGGGTCTAAAATTTTAAAGCAAGACAGAACCACTTACAACTGATCATCATATAAAATGTTGAAAAACAGGAAAAGGTAAGAAATCATAAAGTAATTCACAAGGGATAAAAGACAAGTCATATGTCAGGGACATTTACAACTCAATGAAAGCAAAATAAAAAATCAGTTATATGAAAATACTGCAAGTGTCACTACCAATTAGAACTCTATTGTTAGGGAGTCCTGACTGTATTCACTGTATGGAGAATGGTTTATTTATTTATTTATTAAAGTTATAGGTCACTCCGCTCAGCCATTGAAGGATAGGCAGGCAGGAAGGATAACCAAAGCCCAGTTTTATCCAAAACCTGAAGAGACCCAAGAAGCAAAATAGTTGGATGACACTATTCAACTATTATTTTTCATTCGAATAAACAAGGAGTCAACTTCAATTACTTTGTTTTCTTATTGCCTCATTTTATGATATAGATCAGGGGTAAAATCCAGCAGGTTTTGACAGGTTCTGGAGAACAAGTAATGGAAATTTTGAGCAGTTCAGAGAACTAGCAGTAGAAATTTTGAGTAGTTCAGAAAGCCGGAAAATACCACCTCTGGCTGGCCCCAGAGTGGGGTGGGAATGGAGATTTTGCAATATCCTTCCCCCAGGAGTGGGGAGGGAATGGGGATTTTGCAGTATCCTTCCCTTGGAGTGGGATGGGAGTAGAGATTTTGCAGTATCCTTCCCTTGCCATGCACACCAAGCCACGCCCACCATGCCCCACCACACCCACTAAGCCACACCCACAGAACCGGTAGTAAAAAAAAAAATTGGATTTCACCACTGATATAGATTGTCAATTCATTTACTTACTTTCATTTCCAGAATGGAGATGCTTTCGTTAAATATACACACACCATAATTGGTGAGATGTGGGCAATAGTATGTAAGTTATAGTAGAATTTACATCATCCGCTGAATACCATAAACACATGAATTCATAGGCTGTTGATAGCTGAATGTGAATAGCAAGTAAGGCAAGAATCAAAGGGGAATTTAGAGTAGAATTGAGGGGTCCTTGGTGCTCTCTGAACTTGGTTGTTTTCTTGCAGATGTTTCATTAGGAAAACATCAGCCAGGTAACATTATCAGTGTAGCACTGATGATGTTACCTAATTTGGGTAATGAAACATCTGCAATTGACATGCATGGGTTTGTGGGAGAAAGATGAAAGAGTGAATATTGTTTAGGAAAAGTTTTGATTTTTATACATAGTTTAAGCACAAATGAAATATATTGTATAACGTGTCTATTGAAAAAAAGTGAATGAATTTGTTGAACAAATGTAGTTAAGGAAAGTAAGAAATGATAAAGATTACAAAAGGCAGAGAAAATGCAGATTAATTAAAAAAATGGATGTTAAAGATTGTGTTGTAAATGGATGAAAAGGGTTAAGCAAGGAGCCTCCAGAAGAGTCAGTGGAATTTAGAATAAAAGTTATAAAAGGAGTTGGGATGAAATTGACATTAAAAACCGGGGGCAGAAATATATTAGACATTTGTATGTTTAATATATGATATTGAAAGCTTGAGCTGAAAGTGTTGAAGAAAAAGAAAGTAAAAGAATGTGTGATTGATGACAAATAGGCTGCAGGTATTAGCAGCTATAGATGATGTACATTAATGGAAAAATGATAAGATATATCAAAGGTAACAGTTTTAAAACAATAAGAGTTTAAAGAATAATGAAAGGATTTAGATAACAAAAGAGGAGATAAGATATTAAAGTAGTTTGTGAGCAGCTCACTAAGGAAACTTTGTCCCTGCATTAACTTCAGTTTCTTCCTTGGCCTTGGAGTAGAATAGCTGGTTTTATAGGATGTTTTGATCTATTAGGTCATGTTGGTTTTCTTTATTTTTGCTTTTCCAGGCTATGTATATTATTGTGTGTTATTGTTTTGATTTTGCAAAGTGCCCATGGTTATGACTTATTACAGCAGTGTTTCTATAACCTTGGTGACTTAAAACATATGGACTTCCGGGACTTTATGCTAGCTGGAGAATTCTGAGAGTCGAAGTCCACATTTCTTAAAGTCTCCAAAGTTGGATTGGAGTGGTTTATGGCTCTAATAAATAAATATAAATGAATATTAAAAACAAGGAATATTTAGAATGCATTATATGAAAAGTATGAAAAGCCCAACACTTACCTCAAATAGAAATGAAACCCTGGAATGGGGTTTCCAAGCAGATGTTAAGAACCCACAACAAATAGAATAGAATAGAATAGAATAGAATAGAATAGAATAGAATAGAATAGAATAGAATAGAATAGAACAGAACACAACAGAACAGAACAGAACAGAACAGAACAGAATAGAATAGAATTCTTTATTGGCCAAGTGTGATTGGACACACAAGGAATCTGTCTCACCATTGGATTGCATTTTGTTGGATAGGGCTCAGTGTTCAAATCTGTCAAAACCCTTCTGGATCTTAAGTGTATCTTAAGATATAGGCATGTAGGTTGTCATCTGCAATCTACATGCAACTAACCTATAACTTACCTGTTTCATCAGTATCCTGAAAATACAGTTAGGATTTATATGATTTTACCTGTTTTCTGATTTTAATATCCCCATGACTTGGATTGTAGAATAATATTGTACAGCAACTATAAAAATGAGACACCAGCTAATGCCAAGTCTTCCATAGTTATACTTCAGTTTATTTGCTTCCCACTTTGATGCTATTCAATATTTTCTTTTTAATTTTATCATTTTAGTAGGGGGTTTTTTTGTTTCTGGTCTTTGACATTATTAAGGTACAGGTAGCCCTTGACTTATGACCATAATTGAGGACAAAATTTCTGTTGTTAAGTGAAAGATTTATTAAATGAATTTTGCCCCATTTTACAGCCTTATTTGACACAGTTGTTAAGTGAATCAGTGCAGTTGATAAATTAGTAATCTGGTTGTTAAGTGAATCTGGCTTTGCCATTGACTTTGCTTGTCAGAAGGTCACAAAAGGGGATCATATAACCTTGTGAGAGAGCAACGATCATAAATATGAACTAGTTGTCAAGCATCTGAATTTTGATCACTTGATCATGGGGATGCTGCAAAGGTTGTAACTGTGAAAAAGAGTCATTAGTCACTTTTTCAGTGCTGTTGTAACTTTGAATGGTCACTAAATGAACTGTTGTAAGTGAAGGGCTACCTGTACATGGAATTATGATCTGCTTTTGGAATTTATGTGGAGCTTGTTCAATATGGGTGTGAATACATCTATGCTTGTTGATAAGAAAAAATCAGTTATTGTTCTTTGCTAGAAGGGGTTATATTTATATTGATGAATTTCTAAGAAACTATGAACAAATTCACTTAATTAATATCTCTGACTTTAATCTTATCAAGAGAAGAAATCAATGGAAATAGAGTGTCACCTACTGCATTTCTGCCTGTACTATAGCTGTGAACAAGTTGTCAGTATATCTGGGGATGTATTGATACAAATATATTCCGATATCCCAAAAGCTACAAAGGGTTGTATTGTTGAATGTGAGATTGTTAGGAAATTTTAGGAACTTCTTGGAATGGGAAGCTGAAAATATCTTCTATAAAAAGACAGTAACAAACCACTTCTGAACTATTTTGCCAAGAAAATAACATGGATGTGTCTGTTTACTAACTAAGAGTCAAACTCAATTTGAGAGAGATTTTATCTTAAGCCAAGTTACCACAAATGATATAAAAAGCAATAATCTACAGCACGTATAAACACAAAGACCATATTCTTCATTTGGACATGTCCTTGGATTACACATTAGAGAAGGTTGCTCCTACAATGATAAACACAATGCCAGTTACTGCTGGTTTGTTTGATTGGATCTCATTAATTCTGGGCAAACACAGTCAGGAAAGTATGCTTAGGTTAAGAAGGGCCAAAAAAACAAACAAACTTCTGAGCAGCAAAATTTATCCTTAGAATCGATTAAAAAGCACTATGGTGTCCAAGATAGAGTTGATAATTAAAGTAGTTAGTTATTTAATTAAGAAACAAGGCAGATTTTAAGGTCAGTTGGGCATTACATGTTTCTATTTCTAGAATAGCAAGTTTGTTTTCTATATCCTCTAAAGAAGTGAACAGTCTCTTATTTCAAGCCTGTAACTATTTATTAAACATATTTATATGGCACCCATCTTTAAGAATTTTGTGTGGTAACAAAAAAACAGAATAAAGCATAGTGAAGGCACCATTTTAAAAAATCCATTAAAACCTAAATATAAAATACACATACTGGGTTCCTCTAACATCCTGATCCTGGTACATGGAGAAACAACCAAATCTTCAGGGTTTTCCAAAATACTGCATGGGATTTGGGCCATCCAATTCTCACGGTGAGATTGTTCCATATGGCAGGCACATAGATAGACAAAGCTGAAAGAAACCCCACTCACTTGCTCCATGGTTGATCAGGAAAACTGTTTATCTATTTAATAAATTTATAGGCGGCTTATTCCTGGGGATGGTGCTGGCTCACAATCAAAGCAGAATAAAACAATCAGAGTTAAAAACAAAAAAACAACGTAAAAATAGTAGCCAAGATGACTCACAACCACTCAAATAAGCTATGATACAGGCTCACCCATACTATCTCAGCACCAAACTCTATGGCAAAGATAAGTTTTTAAGGCCTTGGAAAGGCCAACATGGCTGTGGCAAGTTTTTTTTTTTTTTGTGGGGGGGAGGGTGAGATGATGTTTCAGATGGCAAGCGCTATGGCATTTAAAGCTCTTAACAGATAATAGTTTCTTAAAGATAGGACCCAGAGCATGCCTCTCCTGCCAGATCTAACCCCAAGCCACAGAGGGTTTTAAAGGCAAGGGTTTTATGTGTGTACAAATGGAGCTGCGCGCATGTGCTTGCCTGCCACTTGTGTGGCCCATTTCCGAACGGATTGAGGTCTAGTACTGGGCCATGGCCCAGGGATTGGGAACCCCTGATCTAAAGGCATGTTCCTGGTTCCACTTGTTCCCCTCTATCACTTGTAGCATAATTACGATAATTCAAGGATCAGGTGGCAGGGAGCCCACTCTTTCCCAACAGAAAACATAGCACATAGGGTACTGATGAGATCATTCTTGCATATAGAAATTTAAGTACAGCATATGATTTTAAAACTTGTCTGACTTGTATATATTGCTATTGAACTTTTACAAAAAGGAGAAAAGATACTTATAATTGGAATTTATGCTCCTAACCAACAGCAAGAACCTTTTTTAAAATTTTTACACAATAGAATTATACATTGGGATTATAAATCGCATATATTAATGGGAGATTGGAATGGAGTTTTGGATACTTGGAAAGACAAAAAGGGCTTACTTTACAATATTTCAAGTCGTGCAAAGTTACCTAAAGCCTTTTTTGATATGATGGATGACTTAGAACTAATAGATGTTTGGCGAGAACGGAATAAGGAAGAGAAAGATTTTACTTTTTTTTCAGATAGACATCAATCTTTTTCAAGGATTGATTTTATATTAATTACTAATGATTTGCTTTTTAGGGTGAAGAAAACTAAGATATGTCCAAGGATTTTGACGGATCATAGCCCTGTATGGATAGAATTTGATCAGGGGAAGGGTGTTAGGAGATCGTGGAGGTTGAATGAAAATTTGTTTCGATATGAAGAAAATGGAAAAGAATGTAAAAAACAAATGAAAGAATTTTTTGACATGAATATGAATAAGGGTACTTCTGTGGAGATGGTTTGAGCAAGGCTCATATAGAGAAGTTTTAATATATATGAACAATAAATATAGATGTAAATTACAGAAAAAGAGAAAGGAATTAGAGGAGGAAATTAAAAAAGAGAACAGTTACTTATAAAGAGTCCTGGAGATAAGAAAATAAAGGAGTCAATAAATATATTACGAGGGCAATTTAATATGATGGTGGCAGACCAGGTGCCAACAAATTTACAATATGCTAAACATAATACATTTAATAATGCTAATAAATCGGGTAGGTTTATCGGGTAGCTTATATATTAAGGAAAAAACAGAAATTACATACTATTGGTAAGGTAGAATATAGGGGTAAAGAAGTATATCAACAGAATTTGATTCAAAAAGCCTTTTTGGAATTTTATACAAAGTTATACCATAGAGATTTAATTAAAGAAATAGATATAGATAGATATTTACAAGATGAAGGTATTCAAGAAATTACATTAGAGCAAAGGGAGGAATTGAACCAACTTATAACAATAAAAGAAATAATTTTGGCAATTAAACAGTTGAAAATGGGTAAAGCCCCAGGTACAGATGGTTTAACGGCTGTTTATTATAAAAATTTACAAGAGGAAATGTTAAAGCCGCTTAAGGTGTTATTTAACAAAATTCAATCTGGAGGAGGAGTGCCTCCATCATGGAGAACGGCTTTTATCTCGCTGATTCCAAAGGAAGAGCAAGATTGTAGTAAACCTGAAAATTATAGGCCAATATCGCTTTTAAATACTGATTATAAGATTTTTGCTAAGATATTAGCCAATAGATTAATGTCAGTTATGAGTTATACAATTCATAATGATCAGTCAGGGTTTATTAAAGGGAGACAAATGAGATATAATATGAGACAGATTGTAGATCTATTGGAATATTTAGAAAGGAATAGCCAAGTCCCTGCAGCGTTCTTTTTTTTGGATGCTGAAAAAGCCTTTGATAGACTGAATTGACAATTTTTATTTAAAGTAATAGAAAGGATGCAGTTTGGAGACTATTTTATACAAGCAATTAAAGCAATATATCAGAAACAGACAGCATAAATAATAATTAATGGTAGTTTAACAGAATCTTTTAGAATTGAAAAAGGTACAAGGCAAGGATGTCCCTTGTCCCCATTATTGTTTATTTTAACTTTAGAAATTTTATTAAATAAAATACGTGGCTCAAATCAAATAACGGGAATAAAAATTAACCAGCAGGATTATAGATTAAGAGCGTTTGTGGATGACTTGGTTGTTACTCTAATTCAACCTATTCAGTCAGCTATATACTTAAAAGAGATAATTAATCAATATGGTAAGGTATCTGGTTTTAAAGTTAATCAACAGAAGACAAAGATGATAACTAAAAATATGAATATACATCAAAAAGAAGAATTAGAAAGAGTTACAGGATATGAAATTGTTAAAAAAGTTAAATACTTAGGAGTATATATAACAGCTTCAAATGTGAAATTATATAAAAATAATTATGAGGTGTTGTGGCAGAAGGTACAGAAGGAAATGGAGAATTGGAAGAAATTACAGTTATTTTTGTTGGGAAGAATAGCAGCAATTAAAATGAATGTTTTGTCTAGGTTTTTATTTTTATTTCAAATGATACCAGTATTTAAAAAGGATGTAAATTTGCGGGAATGGCAGAAAGGGATTAGCAACTTTATTTGGATGGGTAAAAAACTGAGAATAAAGCTAAAAATAATGCAAGATACACTTGAAAGAGGGGGGTTAAAAATGCCTAATTTGAAATTATATTATGAAGCAGTTGTTTTGTCGTTGATTAGTGATTGGTTTAATTTAACGGAAGAAAGAATTTTGAATATAGAAGGTCATGATTTGTTATATGGATGGCATGCTTATTTAGTATATAATAAGAAAGTAGATAATACTTTCAAAAGTTATATTCTCAGGAATGCTTTGTTAAGGGTTTGGAAAAAGTATCAATATAAATTAGATAATAAGATACCTATATGGACAATCCCCAGACATGCAATAGAGAATATAAATATAGAACAAAAACAAAAGGGGACTGCATACAAAGACCTTCTTTTTGTGGAAAAGGGTAAATTACAACTGAAATCTTTGAATATATTGAAACAGGAAGGGAAAAATTACACATGGTTTCAGTATGGACAATTGCAATCTATATGGAGTGCGGACCAGAAAAGTGGTATTGCGCTAATTGAGGAAAATTTGGTAAAACAACTTAGAGATCAAAGTCAAATGCATATTAAAAGGTTATACAATGCTTTGATAGAAATAGATTCAGAAACGGAATTAGTTAAAGATTGTATGATAAAATGGGCACAAAATATTCAACAACCTATAATGTTGGAAACGTGGGAAAAAATCTGGGTTAGGAATGTTAAATTTACTCAAGCACAAAATTTAAGAGAAATTTTTTATAAAATGTTTTATAGATGACATTTAGATCCTAAGAAGTTGGCATGTATGTATCCGAATGTGCAACCCAAATGTTGGAGATGTGATTGTGAAGATGCTACTTATTATCATATATGGTGGACTTGTAAAAAAATTAAATCGTTTTGGATTAAAATATGCAGAACATTTTGAAGAAGAAGATAAAGTTTACACCACAACTGTTTTTACTAGGCATAATCACGGATTGTACAGTAATAGAGACTAAATTGATATTGAATTTAATATCAGCAGCGAGACTTTTGGTGGCGCAACATTGGAAGAAAGAACAACTGCCTACAATTGAAGAATGGACACTTAAAGTTTCAAACTTAGCAGAAATGGCAAAAATTTCTGCGTATTTGAAAGACTACTCACAAGAACGATACATAGTGGAATGGAGAAAATGAATTGATTATATTCAAAATAAGTATCAGACCAAAAAGTATCAAATAGCATATGAGTGATGGAAGGGATTGTATTGTATTCGGTATTAGTTTAAAAGGGGAATGGGGAGTTAAAGGATCAATGGGGGAGAAGGGATTATGGGGTATGGTTTTTGTAGTATTTTAGCGTATGTTTGTTAGATGTTATACCCTGTATTTTGCTCTGGGAAGTCTCTGAGGGGGGGAGGGGTGAAGGGGGAGGGGGAGGGTGGAGAGTGAAGGGGGGAATTTTTTTTAAAAAATTTGTTTGTTGTAAAACTTTTTCAATTAAAAAAAAAACTTGTCTGACTTGTTTGTACTTCAATCTCTCTGTCAAATTATGTTTACAGGTCCCAAACTGAAAAGGAAAATGAAAGCAAATGTAAACACTTTTTGCTTTGTGAGTCGACCGGACTTCATAGGTATAGACTCTGACAAAAATAGTGGAATCGGTTACTACCTTGCTACCAAGAAACTGAAGTGTGGCTTACCAGGTATAACTTTCTGTTACTAAAGAATCAAAGTTTCTGCAAGTATTTCTAGGAACTGCTGGTGCCTTGTTGCTTGCTCTATCTTGCTGCTCTATTAAATACATGCGGTGAAATCTTTACTGCCACTATTTTTTAAGCAAAATATGATTTTCAGTGTGCAGGTATGTGAGTATGTGGCTGAATGTTCTGCATTTGCAGAAATATGCAATATGAAATATGAATGTATCTGTAGAAATACGAATGTATCTTTAGTTCCAGGTGAGGTCTGTGGCTTTCATTCCTTTACTGGCTTATAGGAGAATTATATAGAATATAATTCTATAGAATATAGAATTATAGGAGCTATATTTCAACAGGTGTGAAAGAAAGACTAGTCTAGAAGAAGACAACTAAAAGGAAAAGAATAATTATAGGAGCAAATGACTAGACAGGGAGACTGAACTGAATATCTTCCCTTTTCCTTGTCAATCGCTTTTGATTTTTGATCATTTGATTCAAATATAGTTTGGCAAGCTGTAATTTGCAGTAAGATTAAATCTGTGCATACGTGTGAGTGAATGCTTCCACTTTGCTATTTGTCTAATTCTTCCTCTTCTGAAGATCACTAGAAGTTTTCAAAAATAGACTGGACAACTTTTTGACTAGGACGGTGTAAGACTCCTGCTTTGAGTAGGAGGTTGGACTAGAAGACCTCTGAAATACCTTCCAGAGTTATGATTCTATGTTCTAAAGCAACAATATTTATTTATTTATTTATTTATTTTTCAAATTTATATACCGCCCTATCTCCCTAAGGACTCAGGGCGGTTCACAGGCAGTTAAAATACATATAAATACAAATTAAAAAAACAACAATTAAAAAACTTATTCTATTGCCGAATTTAAAAAACAATATAAATAATAAAAAACCCTTAAAACCAATAACTTTAAAATCTAATCCAGTCCCGCGCAGATGAATAAGTGCGTTTTAAGCTCATGACGAAAGGTTCGGAGGTCCGGAAGTTGACGAAGTCCTGGGGAGTTCGTTCCAGAGGGTGGGAGCCCCACAGAAGGCCCTTCCCCTAGGTGCCGCCAGACGGCACTGCCTAGCTGACGGCACCCTGAGGAGTCCCTCTCTGTGAGAGCGCACGGGTCGGTGAGAGGTATTTGGTAGCAGTAGGCGGTCCCGTAAATAGCCCGGCCCTATGCCATGGAGCGCTTTAAAGATTGTCACCAACACCTTGAAGCGCACCCGGAAGGCCACAGGTAGCCAGTGCAGTCTGCGCAGGATAGGTGTAATATGACCTGTCAGAAAACATACACAGTTGCATAAGGAAGTTATTGCAGTTTTGAAGATTAAGATCAAGTCATCCATGGTGCTTCTGAATGAGTGTGAAGAAAGCAAAATGCTGGTATACATTGCATGCAAATACATAGGGGCAGGTGCACAATAGTAATATGCTGTACCACCAACCTGTCGTTTTATACAGCTCCCCATGACTGCATCCAGCCATTAGAAGTACAGTTTTTCAATAAGGTGTCCTTAATGCTTGAACTAAGGATAAATGGAGAATCTGGGAAACTGTAAGATGAATTTCCAACTATTATTTCGTAATCAGTTAATTAAAGTGGAATCTCTTGAGATAGCTTGAATGGCTTCTTCACAGGTTATAAGTGTTTTTTTGCTAATTCAAAATGGGATCTATTTGTTATTAGTGTGTGCTTGTTAAACATTCATACAGAAGTCATGGGTCCATATCTGTGTGTGGACAGATGAGTATCCAATAATTATGGTACATTTTTGGGGGGAATGGTGGTAAAAAATCACTTTTCCTCCTTCAAATGTATGGGGAGAAAGATTACTGGTGGTGCCAGATTGCTACATGGTCAGGAGTGAAGCAAAACAGGATTTAAAATTTAAATACTAACTATTACAATTTTTAATGATTGTATATTTCAGTTGTTCTTGTTAATGTTTTTAACATGGTGATGTTTCTATTTTTATTGTGATTAGGATTTTTTAAAGTTGAATTTTTTTACTATAATATAGGACAATGGGGTTTATATGCCCAATTCTCATTCAAAACTATTTACGTCAATAACCATCTAGGGCATGAGTGTCAAACTCAATGTCTGCGGGCTGGATCCAGTCCACAGGGTGCTTAGATCTGGCCTGCTGGGCCACCCTGGAAACAGCGAAGGACCGGCCTGCAGTGTCTCTGCCAGTGAAAATGAGCTCCCAATATCCGTTTTTGGCTGGAACAGCCTCCTCCAACCCCCTGCCCGTGAAAATGGAGCTCCTCCCTGGCCACACCCACCCCGGCCCCCCAAGGTCAAACACAACCCTGATGCGGCCTCAATGAAATCGAGTTTGATACCCCTTCTTCACAGCTTATAAGGGTATCTAGGGTTATAATAGGAAAACCTGGTTGATAATTATAAAGATTAGGTGAAAAAGCATATATGTTTAAAAGGCAACTCCCAGTCATATTTATTGAAAGAACATAAATCCTGGAGTGATGAGAGAAGAATAAAAGTAACTTAATTCCATTTTGTTGACACCGTATCTCAGTAATCATTGTCCATTAAGTGTGTTCATTAGATTACTGTATTTGTAGCATTCTTTTTAGGATATAAGCCATTCAAAGTAACTTCCTGATATATTAAGTACATCAGAGAAAACTTTATAATCATCCTTATTAGCTTAGCATTAGCACTTTTATGTCATTCTATTTCAACTATCTCTCAGAAGCATCTTGCATAAGGAAAAGATTCAAAATAAGGAGAAGCCACAATATTGCAATAGTGAGGTAATCCATCAGGGGCAGATTTGAACTTAAGGTGCCCAAAATGTGAAAAAGATATGTACCATTGCTCAGGTATGCGGGCAAGTTTGTATAAGGCAAACCACCACCAGGAAGACCTGGCTATGGTGTCCCCACAGTGGGCCATCTGTTTCTAATCTCATTATAAGCGGCCGGAATAGCTCAGGCTGTTAGAGCCTGTTATTAGAACACAGTAGCCTGCAATTACTGCAGGTTCAAGCCCGGCCCAAGGTTGACTCAGCCTTCCATCCTTTATAAGGTAGGTAAAATGAGGACCCAGATTGTTGGGGGGGCAATAAGTTGACTTTGTAAAAAATATACAAATAGAATGAGACTATTGCCTTATACACTGTAAGCCGCCCTGAGTCTTCGGAGAAGGGCGGGAAATAAATGTAAACAAAAACAAAAAAATTAGACAAGTGGCCCTGATATCTTCCTAGGCCATATGGGGTTTGAAAAGTAATAATCCACTCCTTGAATTGCACCTGGTTGCTGACTGGCAGCCATTAACTTAGAAAAAAGCCACTAAGATCTTTCTGAAGAACAGCTGTTAAATAGGAATTCTCTGGGACCAAACCAGCAGAAGTTCCATATATATTAATTTTCACGTAAGAAAGTGGCTACAGCTTTGATGATCACATACTGTACTGGTGTTTTTTCCCCCCCTGCATTGAATGTTTAAGTTTGGTAGATTGCAGTTTGGGTCA
The DNA here is from genome assembly GCF_028640845.1 of Ahaetulla prasina. Lineage (NCBI taxonomy): Eukaryota > Metazoa > Chordata > Lepidosauria > Squamata > Colubridae > Ahaetulla > Ahaetulla prasina. Next base: position 126,002,762 of record NC_080540.1, read on the forward strand.
AGAATATGTTAGATGTTTACATAAAGTAACTTATAACTTTATTTTTTCAGTTGCGCTTTCCTGGAACTGGCATGACAGTTCTTGCTATGGTCCTAAAACAACTTCCTTAAGTAGATGCCAAAGCCTACACTAAGGAAAATTTTGCAACTGTTGCTCATGTCTATGCTTGAGATTGTTTAGATTTATATAGTCTATTTCTAAGATGTTTTCATTTTATTCCCACAGCAGTGGCTTTGTGAGGTAGACTGGGCTAAGACAGAGGGAAATCAATCAGTGAAACCAAAATCATGCAGTGAAATTTTTACTAGTCATAATTCTGCTTCCTGGTATAAAATCTCTTCGCATGTTTTCCCCAATAGCAGGCTGTGATCCAAAGGAGGTCAGATGTTTGCTGACTATTACTTAGATTGTTTATCTCGTGCATATTATTTCACTGTGGGCAAAGTCCTTCATGCCAGCTGATTACTGTGATTGTGATAAAAATGCCCTTTATCATCTGATCACTGGTTACTGCCCTCTATGCACATGAAAAAAATAAATATATAATATAACAACAGAGTTGGAAGGGACCTTGGAGGCCTTCTAGTCCAACCCCCTGCCCAGGCAGGAAACCCTACACCATCTCAGTCAGATGGTTTTCCAACATTTTCTTAAAAATTTCCAGTGTTGGAGCATTCACAACTTCTGCAGGCAAGTTGTTCCACTGATTAATTGTTCTAACTGTCAGGAAATTTCTCCTTAGTTCTAAGTTGCTTCTTTCCTTGATCAGTTTCCACCCATTTCTTCTTGTTCTACCCTCAGGTGCTTTGGAGAACAGCCCGACTCCCTCTTCTTTGTGGCAACCCCTGAGATATTGGAACACTGTTATCATGTCTCCCCTAGTCCTTCTTTTCATTAAACTAGACATACCGAGTTCCTGCAACTATTCTTCATATGTTTTAGCCTCCAGTCCCCTAATCATCTTTGTTGCTCTTCTCTGCACTCTTTCTAGAGTCTCAGCATCTTTTTTACATCGCGGCATCCAAAACTGCATGCAGTATTCCAAGTGTGGCCTTACCAAGGCATTATAAAGTGGCACTAATACTTCACGTGATCTTGATTCTATCCCTCTGTTTATGCAGCCCAGAACTGTGTTGGCTTTGTAGTGGGTGTCAGTCTGCTGCATGTATGGATTGGAGGGGTTTGAAATGGCTAATGTTGCAGCTGCGGTCTGGCTTCTGGTCCTTGGTCGTGCTTCCTGATCAGTGTGGGTTTGGGTCTGCTTTCTGGGTGGATGTGTGGTGGTGACATCCTGTGTGGACCTCGTGAGTGTGGGTCTGGTGTCATTCCTCATGTTAAGGACTCATTTGTCAATAAGGGCGGGTTTCCAAATGGCTGGTAGGTGGGAGGTATCATCTCGTAGAAAAACGCTCACACAGCATGAACAAACGAGATGATACCTCCCGTCTACCACCCACTACAAAGATGTAGCACGACCACGAACACGAAGCCAAACAGCAGCAGTGCAGCTCGCCAGCTCAAATCCCCCTGCAACTCAGACTAATTTGAGCACAACCAAGCCCCCACCCAAACAGAACACACCCCCATCCAATCAGAGCACAAAAAAACCCCCATCCAATCAGAGCACAGCCAAGCTCCCACCCAATCAGTTCAAACCCCACTACCAGTTAAAAAGGAAGAAACAGCTGCAATCACACATTGCTCCCAGAAGCACGAAGCTGAAGCCTGAAAATGACGAATGAGACTTCGTCGAAACGTCGCCAAGACACTTCCGATTTTACGCGGGAGAAAACCCGAATAACCAAAGACCTACATATGTATATATATATATATAGGAAGAAGAAAAGAAAAACAATAGGACAGGAACGGTAGGCACGTTTGTGCGCTTATGCACGCCCCTTATGGTCCTCTTAGGAATGGGGTGAGGTCAATAGTAGAAAGTTTTTGGATAAAGCTTTTGGGATTATGGGAAGAGACCACAGAGTCAGGTAAAGTATTCCAAGCACTGATGATTCTGTTACAGAAGTCATATTTTCTGCAATCTAGATTAAAGTGGTTGACATTAAGTTTAAATCTATTAGTTGCTCTAGTATTATTGCAATTAAAGCTGAAGTAATCTTTAACAGGAAGGACATTACAATAGATGATTCTGTGAGTTAAGCTTAGGTCTTGTCGAAGGCGACAGAGTTCCAAGTTTTCTAAGCCTAGGATTTCAAGTCTGGTGGAATAGGGTATTTTATTGTTTTTAGAGGAATGGAGAACTCTTCTTGTAAAATATTTCTGGACACGTTCAATTGTATTGATGTCAGAGATGTGGTGAGGGTTCCAAACAGGCGAGCTGTATTCTAGAATTGGTCTAGCAAATGTTTTATATGCTCTGGTTAGTTTAGTTTATACTCTAGTTAGCTTCATAGTGCTTTTACAGCCCTCTCTAAGTGGTTTACAGAGCCAGAGTCTTGGTTTCACTCCTCATCCAAGAAGCTTCTTCAGTTCTGACTTAATGGTGGACAATGGAAGGTTTTATATTTCTTGTAGTCATCTGATCATTAGCACTCTTTCTGAGCATTGTTGAGGCCACTTAGAGGTTTATCTGTGTCCTCAGGATCATCTGCAGAGTGCAAATGGGTATGGAACCTTCTTGGAACTGCTGCAATGACTATGTTGTAAACAGGAGATAGGTCATGTTGTATCCCTCCTGTTTACAACACAGTCATTCAATCACAATGCTCCACATAATGAATAAACTATCTCCCCATTTTTGACTCTGGCTGGTAGACAGGGATCAAGTGAGGTATAGTGAAAAATCCAAAGCCAAAGCATGTGGGCTTTGTGGCCAGGCTTGATGGTTTTGAACTGGTGTGAGTGGGCAGAGAAAAGGGGGAAAAAATTGAGAAGTCCAGATATGGTTTTAACAGAATAACAGAATTGGAAGGGACCTTAGAGGTCTTCTAGTCCAACTCCCTACTCAATCGGGGAGTTGACAAATGGTTGTCCAATCTCTTCATTAAAATCTCCAGTATTGGAGCCTCCACAACTTCTGGAAGCAAGTCATTCCACTGATTAATTGTTCTGTCAGGAAATTTCTGTCAGAGGTTGGTTCTCTCTCTGATTAGTTTCCATCCACTGTCCTATCCTCAGGTGCTTTGGAGAATAGGTTGACTCCCCTTTTCTTTCTGGCAGCCCCTAAGATATTGGAACAGTGCTATCATGTCACCCCTAGTCCTTCTTTTCATTAAACTACAGTAAATGTACCCAATTCCTACCCAAATGTTCTTTGTATGTTTTAGCCTCCAGTTCTCTAAGCGTCTTTGTTGCCCTTCTCTGCACTCTTTCTGGAGTCTCAACATCTTTTTTTATATCATGGCAACCAAAACTGTATGCAATATTCCAAGTGTGGTATTACCAAGGCATTACAAAGTGGTATTAACACATCACACGGTCTTGATTCTGTCCATCTGTTAATGCAATGTAGGACCGTCTTGGCTTTTTTGGCAACTATAGCACACTGCTAGGTCATACTTAAGTGATTATGCACTAGGTTTTGAAGTACAGATGTTCTATCCTGGGGGCAAACAAGTTGCTTTGGTTGATAGCTAGGAATGTTGTGGGGCAGATGGAAGAAGCATTCTAATTGGCCAGACATAATATATGGGTATTGGAGTTTAAAGTCCAGGAGGGAAAATCAGAGAAGAGAGAGAGAGAGAGAGGGGGAGGGAGGGAGGGAGGGAGAGAGAGAGAGAAGGAAAATGGAGAGGCATGTCATGTTTGAGTCTTTGCCCTTCTGAGGCATCAAGGCAGTGGGTGCCTTAGGAGAGACATATGGGAAATCAGTGACTAGAGAGAGAGATTACTTCAGTGTCCTGAGCCATTGTATTGTGCAAATGCTGTTTCCTGCCTCCAGAAGATGAAAAAGGTTGAAGATGTCACCTGGAGGCTTCTTGGGACAAGAGAAGTGACAAACAGACAAAGGGATGTGCTTCACCCAACACCCAAAGTGGACGGTGACAATGAGTCATGGTTGCATGCCGACAGACAATCGGAGACCTTGGAGAAGTCCCACACAGGGCAAGACTGGGCAGAAGACTCAGTGGGAGGTGCATTACACAACTTCAGTTGTGGAGGAATATCTGCCAGGATCCAAAAAACAGAACAAAGAATGATTTTATGTGCACACAGCCAATTTCCTTCTTATCTTCTTATCTTCCCCTTCCTATCTTTCTGAGTGAAAAACTGAGGGAGAGGGAAGGGGAGGAAAAAGGGGAGAGTTAGTTGCTAAGGGCAGACTAGGTATTTGCTAACAATATAGCTCTGGGAGAAAGGTAAAGTTAGGAGAGTTTTGATACTTTGCTGCAATACTTTCACTTTGGTTTAATTCTGGTAATAAATTGGTGTGTGGGCACAAAGTTAGCTGTAAAAGTACCCTTAGTCACGCAACAATCTTGGCTACATACATGCAGTAATTGTGTTAGCGGGAAAAATATGCTGCAATACTACTTGCTGTAATTATCTAATTTTAATATAGATTGAAAATGTATATTTTAATTAAAAGGTGATAGCAATGCTCCTGGGAAACAAGCACAGGAATTTTAAGTGCAAATTCTGCAGAAAAGTCCTTATCTTACTGCATGTATATTCAGAAATGTCTGGAAAACATTCTCTCTCTCTTTTTCACTGAATGTCTTCCATCGGTTGAAGGTCACCAACGAAATCTCAAATCAGAAAAGAGAGGACACTAATAGTGATACAGAAGGGGAATAAACTGTTAATAAAATAAAATTAATTACATTTGCCAACATGTTATATCCAGATTCAGGAAAGAGATTAAAGTCACAAGAATCATCCAAAGAAGAACAACGGTTTACATATCTGCGAGTCACTGAAACAATAAAGTGATATTTGAAAAGAAAACTGAAAAAAATAAAGTGATCTTAAAAAAGAAGCAAGGATCTTGAGAAAAATAACAAAATTTGAAATGCTGATACAAAATCAAGTACACACATTAGAATGTATTTAGAAATTGCTGGTGAAATGCAATATGGACACAGAACAAATCAAAGGTGCTATAGTATAATTGATATTAAAGTTCAAAGAAATGATCACAGTGGCCCTGTGGGAAGCGTTACCAGAAAAAATCTATAAAAGTTACTCTGAACTATAACTCTATCAATGATTGCCAAGACAGACAAGGCACATGACAACAAATGTTGGAAATGCCATAACAGAGATGGAAAATTTTATCACATGTGGTGATTATGTTAATAATAAAAGCTCAAAGGAACTGGAAAGAAATACATCAAAACATTCAAAAAATTCTAAAACTAAAATTTGAACTGAAAGCAGAAACATTGTATTAGATATAATTCCATAAAACATAAAGGTAAAATATACAGTTTATTATGATAACTATGATGACAGCCACAAGAATAAAATTCCCAGAGAAACTTTGCAGAAATTATCAGATTGGGAGACTAAAATTAGAGAATATGCTGCAGTGGCACAATCTGCAATATATATGCAGAATAAATTTAAGTAAGAAAAATTGACTCATTACACAACAAGGCAAATTTAGACATTTGGAATATGGCTTCTAGGACCTAAATAGTAACCTCAAATGATTCTTTAACATTTATTGTAAGGTATAGATAGCTATATTGTGATCAGCAGTTGAGAACACAAATGGAAGAGAAAGGAAGAATGGGTTACCAGAAAGTCTTTTCATAATGCCTTTTATTTATATTTAGCAGCTATTCTTTTATTTTATTTTATCTTATTTTACTTCTTTTTCTCTTTTGTACAGTATTTTACTATTTCAACAATAAAGATAGATTTTAAAAACCACTTTGTATTACAAACTGAATGATCTCTGGCACTCCATCTCACTATAATTATAATTTGATACCATTTGCTGGATTTACTACATAAATGCAAACTCACTGAAACTCTGTGTGGGCAAAAGGAAAAAATGTGAACCGATAACAATTCTTTTAACTCATACTAGACACAGATATATCAGTGAAAACATTCACATCATCATAGAAAATTGTATTATGGGGAGAAATTATAATAAATGTTGACAGACATTTGTTTAAAATCAGTTACAAGTTAACCTTATGTTACTGATATGCTCAAAAGAGACAAGGCGTCCTCTTTTGGTGAAAAAAGAAATAACAGAAAGTTTTAATAAATTAAGGTAGTACAGGCTTCTAATCTGACTGAAATGTTTTGTTTTGCTATTGTCATAAAATGACTTACTTCACAGCTAGTACCGTGAAGTTTTAAAGATATGAATTGGTAGTACCAATAGGTATTTTTATATGTAAAAAATACTTTGCCAAGATGGCGCCGACGAAGGCTGCCTCGGTGAAATGCTCTCTAATTGTTTCTTTATTTCTAATTGTTCTCTGTGACTCACTACGGATTTCCTACTCACGAGACCATCTGCTACCATCAATTGTGTTGTAAATGTTGTACCTTGATGAACGTATCTTTTCTTTTATGTACACTGAGAGCATATGCACCAAGACAAATTCCTTGTGTGTCCAATCACACTTGGCCAATAAAAAATTCTATTCTATTCTATTCTATTCTACTTAAATATCTTGACAATCTTTTGAATTGAACAACTGCTTCAGTGGTGGGATTCAAAAATTTTTACTACAAGTTTGACAGCCCTGTCCTAGAATTTACCCTGCAACTGCATGGGCTGCTTTCTTTCTTTCTTTTTTTTTTTTTTTGCATCAACCAAATGTTGATTCACAGCTTGTAATTAGAACTGACAGACAAGCTTGTCACCAGAGCCTGACATAATAGGCTGAGCAAAAATAACTGGCCAAAGGCATTCAGCCAGCTTTTGTAGCTAAAGGTAAAGGTTCCCTTTGCACATATGTGCTAGTCATTCCCGACTCTAGGGGGCAGTGCTCATCTCCGTTTCAAAGCTGAAGAGCCAGCGCTGTCCGAAGACATCTCTGTGGTCATGTGGCCAGCATGACTAAACACCAAAGGTGCATGGAATGCTGTTACCTTCCCACCAAAGGTGGTCCCTATTTTTCTACTTTCGAACTGTTAGGTGGGCAAAAACTGGGATAAGTAACAGGAGCTCATCCCGTTATGCGGCACCAGGGATTCGAACCACTGAATTGCCGACCTTTCGATCAACAAGCTCACATTCTCCTGGTTTGTAGCCCTTTTATCATTAGACCAAACTGGCTCTCAGTTACCATTTTCTTAAATGATGATGAGATTTTTTTCTCTTCTACAAAATTTTATGTCACATTTTTTTTAAAGAAAGTTTTTAATCCAGAAGTACAGGGTAAAAGATTATTTGGGAATAATTTTATTCACAGATTATTCTAATTGAGCAAGATGGAGAAGGAATACTTAATGTCCTCGTTTTTCAACAGGAAAAACATTGATTGCTATTTCAAGATGGCAACTCTGAAATGCCTTCCACTGAGATTACAAGCAGAAACAATTGGTGTTAATATGGCATCTTTACGAACGTTATCATTCACTTTCCTACTGTTGAATGTTTTAAGTAACATTCAAGCAGGTAAACATTTTCTATTATCTCAGTATATTTTATAGCTACAATATTTTTATACTGCCTTATAAAGGACATAGGTGAGATTCCTTCAACTGCATTTCCTTTACTCTTATTTTGCTTTGCCTTTTATTGGAAAAGGAAAAAAGAGTCACTTCCATTTCTAACATTAAAGTTACAGCTGCTGTATTTTTAGAGAATTGAAATGGTGTGTTTCTATTAATGCATGTTGACTGTGTTGAGTTATATAATACTAATAACCTGTACACTAGCCAGGCAGGGAGGAAGAATATCCTGCAAGTTTCTTGCAGCATATTCTTCCTGCAAGGACCAAATGCCAAACTCATGATTTTTGGAAATTATTACAAACATAATGTAAGTCAAATCAATAAAAACAGTTCAGTTATATGATACAGACTATCTGTTTTTTAATGTGTTTGTTTGCTTGTATGATTCTTATAAGGCTTTAGAAAGGGGAAATATTACTTAATAAAATGTGGCTTAAAAACTAGATATTCTTGTCCATTGTTATACATTCAGTAATATATGATAGTTATTGTTCAATTCTTTCTACTTACAAAAACTACCTATAAATCATTGGAGATGTCAAAGAAACAACTCCTTAAACTCAATTTACAGGAATATATGTACCCATATGGTTCGGAGTATAAGACACTCCAGACTATAAGATGCACCTTTTTCAGGGAGGAAAACAAGAAAAAAAAATCTGCTTCTGCCTTCCAGCAATTTGCCTCCTTGCAGCAAATATCCTGTTTCTGTTTCAGCTTCAGCACAGTCTGATTATCACAAGCAGCTGATTGATCGGCCTCCCAACACAGAGGCCATGGAGGTTGCAATAGGCAATGGCAATCCCTGCAGCCTGAAACAGCTGGTGATCGGGAGGCCGATACAACAGACAATCAGTTGTTTGTACTAATCAGGCTGTGCTGAAGCTGAAACTGAAATGGGCTATTTGCTATTTGCTGGAAAGAGGCAAATTGCTGGGAGGCAGAGGCCAAAGAGTGGTGGCTGGAGGGTGGGCAAGGCTACATTCAGTGTATAAGATGCACCCAAATTTTCACCCTCTTTTGGGGGGGAGGATATGTCTTATATTCTGAAAAATACCATACATTTTAAAGATGGGACCTTGAGTTCAAGAACTGACTAAGATGCCTATCAAGACATTAGGGAAGACAGGTACAATTACAGCAAAAGAGAGTAAAGAACTGCCAATGCAGCTCACACAGCAGTGGTGAAACTCCTAAAACTGCACACACCACCACGTTCTGGACCAATTGTAATGTCAGTTAAAAAAAGTTTTATTTGCCCCAAATGAAAATTCTTAAACTGGCATTGGGGATTCTTTCCCTTTCTTCTTTGTTAAAAGAGGATCAGTAACTCAGATTCAATTAGGGCTTTAAAGGCCATAACCAGCACCTTGAATTACACCTGAGAAGAAACTGGAAGCCAATGCAGCTCACACAGCAGTGGTGAAACTCCTAAAATTGCACACACCACCACGTTCTGGACCAATTGTAATTTCTGGAAGACCTTCCAGGGCAGCCTGCATAGAGCAGATTGTAATAATTAGTAAATAATGCCTGACTTCACAACTCATAATAAGCATTTTTGATTGGGGCTTAGAGTTTGTGTGAATCCAGGCACTGTGGTTCAGAATAATGTGGAAAGAGCCTATAATTATTCAGCTAATCATATATTATTTTTAACTGCCATTTTTTTCGCTGAATCCAATTAATGCTGTTATGAATTCAGCTTATCCATGCCTCAGACAAAACAAGGTGACCACACTGAATAGCAGCCATTGTCCCAAACTTTAGGAGAGCTTTCCTATTAATCATATTGCCTGAACTATTAAGCACTGAACCTTTTCTATCCAAATATGTTTACTGGCTGTAGAAATAGTAATCTTAATTCTTAATAGTTTAGGTTTGGTAAATGAAAAACATGCAATGTAATTGTATGCGTCTTCTGCTTTTTTTTCAGGGGATGATTGCTTATCATGTTCAAAACCCAACATTTCAGAACTTGGAAAAAGCATTATGATTAAATGCAAGGATAATGCACCCATTCTTTCTATGGGATTGAGATTCTGCCCCCTCAAGGGAGATCATTGTACTCGCAAAGGTGTCATCTATCAACATAATAGTACCTTGACTGATGGTGAAATAACATTGGCATTTCACAGCAATACGGCTTCTCTGAATATTAGCCAAATAAAGATATCACATGAAGGAAACTATAAATTAGTTTATGTCACTGAAAACTGTATGAATAACCTGACTATATCTCTAGAGGTGTTTGGTAAGTCTGAGCCTATGATCAATAAACATCAAGAAGCTAGATTTGAATATGTATTGGTCAAAATCAGTTGGTATGGCAGCTGCCATTCATACAATTTCACTATTAATATTGGCATTCACCATAAGCATCTGCACAGGGGGAGGGGAGGGATGGAGCCAACGGCTAAATGCCCCTCCTGACACGCACGCCAGCCCTTACATACTTGTGTGCTACCTTGCAATCCAAGCATAAAAGGCAGAGCTTGGCTCCTGACATATTGTACATCTGACCTTGGGAACTGTTATTCCTTTAAAGTCTATGAGTGATGTAGTTCTGTTCTGATTAGTGCATTGTCATATTTTGCAGCACCATATACGAGACCTCAAATAATGAAACAGAACGACACTCTTATTTGTACAGTATCTGGAGGTTATCCAGAGGAGAAGCTCTATTGGGTTTCTAAAGCTGGAAGCAACTTGACCCATAAATCAACATCTCAGTCTGTAAAAAATGAGGATGGGTCATTCAGCCTGAGCAATATCCTTCAACTGGAATCTGCTCCCTCTGAAACTGAATATTGCTGTATTTTCAACAACACAAGAATTCCTGGCAGACAACCAGGTGTGTTTCATTTTTTCATTATCCTAGCTATACTTCAGATTGTCAACAACTATCACTACCATTCTAGAAACATTGCTAATTAAAGTTATCAAGAACTAAAAGAACAGTTAACATAAGATATTTTTCCCAGGATAGGCTTGACTATTTTTTTAAAAAATAATTTTTATTAAACAGATTTAAAAAACAAAAAAGAAAAAAGAAATATTAACACTTTCTTCTTTTCAACAGTTTCGCATCGGTGATCAATACTTATACATTTTCTCTCTCTTATCCTAATGTATCTTTTATACATATATTTCTAATATATCATATATCTATCACTATAATATATTAGATTCTAATTATTTTATTTACATATATACTTCGGTATATACATGTACCCAATTTCCTTTCCACAATTTTTGTTTCTTCCTATTTGTTCTTATATTTCTATTCCTAATTTAGCTGTTATTTAATCTTTCCTTGTCCTTTTTTTCCCCTTTTCCTCCAACCATTTATACCATCTCTCCCAGACTAGATAATATTCAGTTTCCTCTTTTTCTTGTATCTCCTTCGTAAGCTTATCCATTTCCGCACATTCCATGATTTTTCTAATTACGTTGTCTTCAGAAATGCCAAATTTTTTTGCCCAAATTATCATGTTTTCTTTGACTACCTCTTCTTCCCATTTGTATCTTAATAAATAATTGTAGATTTTTAAAATCAATTTGTCTTTGTACCTTGAAGAATTTTGTCTAATTCATATGTTTCCTTTTGGAATCCAAATTGTATCAAATCTGTCTTGTATCTGGATTTTATTTGCATATAAGGCCACCAATCAGTGTCTGTACCCTGTTCTTTTAATTCCTGTCTTGTTTTTAGTTCCCCTTGATTATTTAACAAAACTTTGTATCTTTTCATTTTATCAACGTCTAATGCATTTGGGTAAATTTGTGCCTCCATTATGGATAACCATTCTGGAATTTTATCATAGTGGTTCTTTTTTATTCCGTGCCATGTCTGTAGCAGTGCTTCTCTAATTAAATGCCTTTGAAAATATCCATGCTATCTACTTTTTCCCTTCCACAGAAATGCATGCCACCCTCTTGTAGATCATATCCCTCTAATGCTAGAATTCTTTTATTTTTTAATTCTATCCAAGCCTTGATCCATATCAATGATGTTGCTTTATAATATGTTTCCCAATCTAGGAGTCCGAATCCACCTCTTTCCCTGATATCTTGTAAAGATTTTATTTTAATCCTTGGATTCTTCTGCTGCCAAATATAATTTACTATAAGTTTATTGAAGTCTTTAAAAAAAAATTTTTTTCCTAATTTTATGGGTATTACTTGGAATAAAAATAATATTCTTGGTAACACATTCATTTTGATTGATGCTATTTTCCCTAGCAAAGATAGCTGTAATTTGCTCCAAATTTCTAAGTCTTTCTTTATCTGTTGTGCAAATTTATTATAATTGTCTTCTCTGATCGATGAACCTTTATTTGTTAGTCAAATTCCTAGATTTTTTTTTTGTCATTTGTATACCCATTTTGTCTTCTAATTCCTTCTCTTGTTGTTTTGTAAGATTTTTCGTTAGTGCCTTTGTTTTTAGCCTGTTTATTTTGAGTCCTGGTACCTTCCCATATTCTTCTATTTGTGATAGTAGTTTGGGTCCTGTCGATATAGGATAGGCTTGACTATTGCATTTGATCCAATCCCATTAAGATCTCACTGTTTCCATTGAACAATTTTGGGTGGGTAATGAGCATTTTGGAGTAATTAAATGGAAATTTAATTATAAGATCTTTGAGAGTGAATTAATAAAAATGTGAGGCTGATGCTCGGAAGCCAATCACAGTCTTGCATTAAATCAGTGGTGAAATCCATTTTTTTTTTACTACCATTTCTGTGGGCGTAGCTTGTGGGCATGGTGTAGGTATGGTTTGGTAGGCATGGCAGGGGAAGGATCCTATAAACTCCCCATTCCCATCCCACTCCAGGGGGAAAGATATTGCAAAATCTCCATTCCCACCCCACTCTGGGGCCAGCCAGAGGTGATATTTGCTGGTTCTCTGAACTACTCAAAGTTTCCGCTACCAGTTCTCCAGAACCTTTAAGAACCTGCTGGATTTCCCCCCTGCATTAAATTCTTGGCAAGATACTGTCTGAAGTTCTGTCTAGAACTCCAGCAGCACACGAAGTCCACCACATTGTCATGTTACTTGTCCCATGTATCTAATATTCAATATAATAGAAGCTCCATTTGGTTGCTATGATTGACAAAAATTAATAGGAAGTAGTTTTGTTGACAGACCTGGGAGAAGAGATTTGTTCAACAAAAATGGGGACAGAATGGATTTTAGTTTGGTGTCAAAGCAGGGACTTGTAGCATTTGGAAGCAAATGGCTTCCTTCTATGTTGTATCCTTGATAAGTACCATACACTTTGCTAGATAACAGCATAGAGTTGAACTTGGTTAAATCCCAAAAGCTAAGCAGGAATAAAGTTCATACTTGGATTTAAAACCACAAAGAAAACCCAGAAGTAGACTAATTTGGAAGAAGGTAATAAACTATTTCTATGCGGTTGCCAAGAAAATCATATGGACATGTTCATGAAATGACCAAGAATTCAGGACTTCAAGAATATACTACCTTTTTAATTGTTCGGGTGGAAAATTAACTCCACTTTCTTTTCTTTATTTTATACAGCCTCTCCATGTACGACACTTGAAAATGTTAGAGCTTCCAAGATTATAACAGAAGTGACCACACTGAATATGACTGAGACAATAGTCATTGTGATAGCTGTTATATCATTGGTTATTTTATTGGCTGTAATTTGGCGGAAAAGAGGGAGGAAAAAATATTTTTCTGCAGGTAAGGGCTAACTAGAGATTGATATTTTTCAATACCCAATGGCCATTTACTTTAACCATTACTATAAAGCCAGACATGGCAAAAAAATAAACATTGGGGCTTTCTTATTTGGCATGAAAACATAGCATCAGCATCATTATTTATCATCTCTGGGACCTCATACTTAAACATTCAATCTATCCTCATACTTAAACATTCAATCTATCCTCATACTTAAACATTCAATCTATGGTATATATTGAAATATATTTGAATGGACCCAATGTTAATTTTCTTGGTTTGAATCCAATAAATCACCAATCCATGAGCCACAGTGTTTATGGGAAACTCCAACCCTTTTCACTGCATCCTATGTCCATGTGCTTTTTTTATACCTGTATTTTATCTATTAATATCATTTCCCAATAATTGAAAATGCATGGGGAATCCTATAATATGAAAGAAATCTTGAGACTATATTTGAATTTATTTTCTTGCTAGTGAAAAAAAATCTCAGAAGAAGGCAACAATAAGCCATATTTATACATTTGTTAAGAACACTGCATGGCTGTCTGAATATAGGCTATCAGGAACTTAATTAAAAGAAGACTTTAGCCTGCTTATTTCCTTAAAGAAAAAGCATGGGTCGGTTAAACTCAAACCCTGAGAATGATTGGGAACAATTACAAAACATATTTTATATTATAATATATATTATATATTTTAAACATTTATATTTTATTTTATTTACATTAAAGTCCGTTTAAAGTGTGTTCACTCCCAGAATCACTGTGGTGAGGGGATGACCCACGTAAATAAAAATAAAGAAAGGTTAATTAAAAATGAACAATAAAAGTAGGCTTTTTACCTCATTAAAAAAAGATAGAAAAGTTTATAATACCCATTAACTCTTTTCTTCGTCTTGTTGTTAATTTCACTATTTGTTATTCCTTGTTTATTGTGCAGAAATGGCAGAAAATCACTCATGCAAACAAATTCATGTAGTAGAATAGAGAGTTTTCCCTGCTTTCTTCCAACTCAATGTAAGTATATAAGGTATCTCTTTATAGAGCTATATATACGTTGACATGCTTGGTGGTTATTTACATAACATAACCTACCCAGTGGCTTTCTTGCTGCTACCTCTGTAATCTCCTTTTCATCCATCAGGGAAAGAAATTGCTTTTAATCCAATCAGTAAATATAAAGTTCTTTCGAAAGGCAATTTGAAATTGGCTCAGAAGTAGCTCTGGGGAGATCCATTGTAACTTTGAATGAAGTGATCAGTCGTAAATCGAGAACCACCTATAATGTATACGAACCATATGCTCTATGGATGATCATTGTTCCATCCTAGAACCTTTGAATAGGACACACACAAAAATATCAAGACTCGTTAAGTCACATCCATCATTTGCAGATTAAATAAATAAATAAAAAGCAATTCAGGCAACTTAAAGGCAAATAATTTATTGTTTTATTTATTAATAGCATTTGCATACAAATAATTACATGGTCTTCAGCTTTATGAGTTTATTCAATCTTTTTGTTCATTCGTTTTTTTACTTACCAGGAAAAAAATCCATCATCGTTGGAAGAACATACTTGCATATCCAGCTTAATAAAAGAAATGGTCTTCATTAGGGACTTGGTAAAGGACTGTATGATAAAGTGGGCACAAAATTTTCAGGAGCCAATATTATTGGAAACTTGGGAAAAAATTTGGGTTAGAAATGTTAAATTCACGCAGGCACAGAATTTGAGGGAAATTTTTTATAAAATGTTTTATAGATGGCATTTAGATCCTAAAAAATTATCATGTATGTATCCAGATATGCAAGCAAAATGTTGGAGATGTAATTGTGATGACGCTACATATTTTCACATTTGGTGGACTTGTAAGGATATAAAGGCCTTTTGGATAAAAATTTGGTGGATCTTACAAAATGTTTTGAAAAAGAAGATAAAGTTCCTGCCGCAATTTTTTTTGTTGGGAATTATTACGGATTGTACAGTAATTGAGACTAAATTGATTTTAAATCTAATAACAGCAGCAAGATTACTAATAGGACAATACTGGAAGAAAAAAGAAGTACCTACAATAGAAGAATGGATATTGAAAGTTGCCAATTTGGCTGAGATGGCGAAGATATCAGCCTTTTTGAAAGACAATACGCAAGAAAGATACTTAAAGGAATGGAAAAAATGGATTGACTATATTCAACGTAGATATCAGACTAAGAGTTATCAGACTGTTTTTGAATGATTATGATGTATTATTTTTGATTGTTTTCGGGGGAAGTTAGGAATTGATGATTGTAGGGGTATAATTAAGTTGGGACGAAAATTTTTTAGCATATGTTTGTTTTATTTTTAACTATACCTTGTGCTCGTTCCGGGAAGTCAGGGGGGGGAGGGGGGTTGTGAAGGGAGGGGAGGAGGTGGGGAAGGGGGAAAAATTTTCTGTAAAACTTTTTGAATAAAAAAAAAAAGAAATGGTCTTCAGGCATTACACAAGACTTAATTTCTATTTGCTTCTAGAGTTTAAAGTCTGCAAAATCTTCCCTTCACCTTCATATATGTAATGTGATCTAAATTGTAAATTGCCTTGAAGAAATTAGATTCATGACTTTTCTGAAAACTATGGACAAAATTATTGTAAATAATGTAAGATGTAAAGACAGATATAAGACAAATGTAAATAATAATGAAGAGGTTGAACATTTTAATGTAAGAAGTTGCAATTGGGACTCCTAGTTGATGTCGCTGCGAGAATGGCTGGAAAATTGATTGCAGAAAATATGACTTCTGTAACAGAGTTGGTAATGCTTGGAACTCATTACCTGATTCCATAGTCTCTACTCAAAATCCCAAAATCTTCAATCAAAAATTGTCTACTATTGACCTCACCCCATTCCTAAGAGGACTATAAGGGGCATGCATAAGAGCACAAAAGTGCCTACCGTTCCTGTCCTATTGTTCCCTTCATTATATCAAATTAATATAGTTGATGCATATTTTTTTTACATATATATATATATATATATATTCTTCAAGATATGTTGTTTTATCAAAAAAAAAAGATATGTTGTTTTATCTATGACAATTGTTTGTGTATACTGTTGTGACAAAAAGAAACTTAAAAAATAAAATAAAAAAAATAGCGGGCTCCGCCGAGCCTCATGAAATCCAGCTGGTCACCACTGTCGGGAGACCCTAGCCACCTTGTAGGGGCGGTGAAGGAAAAAGAGAAGTACTACAGCACTATAGCTACAGTATACTCAGTAAAAGTCAACTCAATACACACAAAGTCTAATACACAGAACAGAATTAATAACATCTGGAAGATGGCCTGACCTTGACTTTACTGTTAGAAGATGACTTGGATAATTTGAGAATATTTAATGAGATTTTTTTCCGTTCTGAAGATTTTGAAAAAGAACTAACTTGCAAATGGATTGGCCATTGGATTATGGATCTGAAAGATTGGAGGAATCTAGTGGATTAACTTGGATTTGGACTATTAATGTTATTCAACAGAACATTCTATAAGACAAAAGAAGAAAGGTGACAGAAGAAAAGAAGGAAAGTTAAATAAGACTTTAAAATTTGGACAATTGGGAAGATATATAATTGGAGAACTATAAGGCTGTAAATTATTAAAGAATTTTAAAGATCATAAATTTAGGGGTTTTGGAGGTATAATTATGGGATTGATGAAATTTTATTAAGCAGGAGTTTTTAAATATTGAGACTGAACTATAGAAATATACACTTTTGTAATATTTATTAGTTACTTTTTGGGAGACTTTAATGTATTTTTTTCTTTTCCTTTTCTTTTTATGATAGTATGCAATTTAACGTGTGAAATTGAAACTTAATAAAAATATTACTAAAAAAAGAAACATTTTCTTTCCATCATTCCCACTGCTAGACCTTACCGTCTCTTCCTACATCTGTTGAAGTTCTCTCTGCCAGTTCTCACAGTTTCTCACATTTTTTTTAAAATCAAGTGATTACTTCAAATATAAGAAATGTCTGCTTACATATATTGATGGCGCAGAGTACTAAGCCTGAACTCTGCATTCAAGACAACTATATCATTGGTAGTTTTTTCTATTTAATGGGGCATTCTGCATTCAGTATTTTTTTTTTCAGCAATCTGTTTAGGTTCAGATTTTGTAATAAAATGTAATAAGGAGGTGGATTCCCAGGAGAGAGGGGTGCATTCCAAAGACTAAGACCATCTATTCTATTCTATTCTATTCTATTCTATTCTATTCTATTCTATTCTATTCTATTCTATTCTATTCTATTCTATTCTAGAATCCTGTCTGGTAAAGATATGAAAACAATAAAGAACTCAGCTTGGAAGTATCACTATAAGTTATTCTATGTTTGCAGCCTGACAGATGTATACCCTCCCAACAACAACTCCGGCTGAATTAAAAATCTCCCATTCCATTGGGTTTTAATTTGATAAATTATGTAATTTGATAAACTGATATTATTTTGTTAGGCGGGGAACTTTATCCTCTGTATTATAGACACTTCATTGTAAAATATCACTGTTGTAGTAAGAATTATTCTTTTATTGGATAGTTATTTTTTGAACATTATTAATACAGTCTTCAAAAAATTACCCAACAATAACAATGGATCTGGTTTAATCAAATGTGTAAATAAATATTTCTGACTGTTGTTGTGTAGGCTTTCAGACATGGAAATACAAATAGTTAATGATACAGAGAGAGAGAGAGTGTGTAAATAAATGATAGAAAGATAGATAGAGATATGTAGACAGAGTGTGTGTGTGTGTGTGGGTGGGTGTGGGTGTAGGTCTTGGCATATTCGGGTCTTTTCTCATGTAAGGTTGAGAGTATCTTGGTGACGTTTCGATGAGGTCTCACTTGTCATCTTCAGGCTGGTGCTTACAGCTTCGTGTTTGTGCGAGCAAAGCATGGTCGGCGCTGCCGTCTCTCTATAAATACTGGTGGGGAGGTGGGAAGTGTAGGCTTTGTTGCTATAAGTGGGTTGGTTGCTGTGTGGTTGCATCTTGATTGGTAGGTGGAGTGGGTGTTTGCAGATTAGTCGGCTGTTTCATAGCATCCTGTGTGGGTGTGGTCCTAGTTGTGTTAATGATGCATACACACACAGGATGCTACGAAACAACCGACTAATCTGCAAACACCCACTCCACCTACCAATCAAGATGCAACCATACAGTCAACCAACCTGCTTACAGCAACAAAGCCTACACTCCCCACCTCCCCACCAGTATTTATAGAGAGACGGCAGCTCCGACCACGCTTTGCTCGCACAAGCACGAAGCCGTAAGTACCAGCCTGAAGATGACAAGTGAGACCTCGTCGAAACATCGCCAAGATACTCTCACCCTTACACGGGAAAAGACCCAAATACGCCAAGACCTACATACCTATACCCTTGAAAACTTACAAAAACATTTTACACACACACACACACACACACACACACACACACACACACACACTACATATATTTGTTTAGAAAATTCCTTGACCTTGACAATACACCATTGCTAAAATTCACTTCAGAACCACTTCAATACAGTAATTAAAGGCATTTGGCTAGAAACTAAGAGATCATGAGTTCTACTCCTGTCTTAGGCATAAAGACAGCTGGCTGATTTTGGGGGAGTCACTTCTCCTAGTCATAGGAAGAATGCAGTGATAAACCCCTTCCAAAAATGTTGCCAAGAAAATTGCAAGTACTTGTTGCCAGGAGTCAAGACTAACTTGAAGGTGCACACACAGGCTTATTATTCCCAATTTGTACATATTTCAACTGCTTTTGAAACTATAGCTCTATCATACACTTAACATATTGATCAAAGCATGCAAGTTAATAACATTTTCTTAGCAAAAAACCAAAACGAAACCTCAAAACAAAATTTTTTTTAGAATATATTATTTGTTAATTGTTTAAATATATTATTTATATTGAATTTATAAATGTATTTAACTCTGAATTAATGCCAGTATATAGGTATTATATACATGAAAGGGGCTGAGACTTACAGGCAATATTTTTGTGCTACTGTGACCATGTAATGGAACACTCTCCCTCTTGATTTCCAGAAATTGTTAAGGACAGAGCTGGAGGGCCTTTGGGAAATGTATGGGCACTAATACACAGCAAATGTTATGGCTGTTTTGATTTTTATTGGCATTTATGCTTCATTCTCCTTTTATGTTTTGGAGTTATAAGCCATTAAGAGTTATTTTTTATAAATATGGCAGTATATAAACATATCAAACAAACCCAAGTATATGTAGCTTTATGCCATGTGTTTGTGAATTGACATCTATGGAAAATGTAATGCATGAGACCCACCTAAAGCAAATAGGGTTTAGGAGGTTTCAGCTGATGCAGTTTATCAAAACTGATGATTTTGAAGAAAGAAGAGAGCATAGTTTCCACAACAAAAGGCAATTCTCTAAAATCAGGCAACTCCCAGATGAACTGGATGAGTGAAAGGCACTCTGGCCTATTTCATTTACCTATGAGAAAAAGCCAAGATGGCACAGGCCAAGCTGTCTTGGAAGTTTCATGTATGTGTGAACTGTACTCCTTATAATGAATGTTCTATCTCGGTTTTCAACCTTGATTCTTCTGGAATTGTAATCTAGATCAGGGGTCTCCAAACCCCTGGTCCATGGACCAGCACTTGCAACCAGGCCATACAAAGAAGAGAAGTTCCATCCATGGGATGCAGACAGGACATGAAACTGTGTCCCTGGTGTCCAAAAGATTGGGGGCTGCTGATCTATATTATGAGCATCTAAAACTACCAAGGAGAACACCGGTAGGTCAAGCTACTGTATATACCAGTAACGGAGCAAATCCCACATTTATTCTCATTGATGATCTTATCCAGTCAGGTAGTAAGACATCTGCAAGCAAACAACCATGCTCAAAGAGCAGCAAAGACTCCACAGTTCAACCAGTAGTGGATTTCAAAAATTTTTACTACCAGTTCTGTGGGTGTGGCTTGGTAGGAGTGGCAGAGAAAGGATACTGTAAAATCTCCATTCCACCCCCACTCCAGAGGAAGGTTACTGCAAAATCCCCATTTCCTCCCGATCAACTGGGACTTGGGAGGCAGAGAATAGATGGGGGTGGGGCCAGCCACAATTTTTACTAACGGTTCTCCGAACTATTCAAAGTTTTTACTACCAGTTCTCCAGAACTGGTCAGAACCTGCTGAAACCCACCTTGGAGTTCAACTCTGAGCTCCAGATATACAAATATGGAGTATCTAAGATTGTATGAATGTGATTAAGATCACTATTTTTTATTAAGAAGCTAGACATGAATTTTGAAAAAAATATATTTGTCATTCAGTATACTGAATGACACTTTTCTCACTATGTAAGAAAATGAAAATTATTTAATCTTACTTTGTTTGGCATTTTGCACTTCAAGATGCTAGATGGCTGGCAAGATTAAATATTTTTAAACTGTTTTTAATTTTTTGTTTTTTGCTCTGCTGACGTGTGGAAGGAACAGAAGCTGATAAAAAAATGACTGAATAAAGCTTTCTGAGTAGATCTTTGCAGTTTGGTACATTAGAGCTACCAGGTATAGGCTGCAAAAAAACTAGATGATCACTAGAGGACAGTAAAACGATGTTTATGTCTGCACATCTGCAGTCCAGATTTGGTAGCTTGTCTATCTGCCATACCTAAAGCTCTTGATAAAGAGATACTGAATGCTGTTGGTTATGTGGAATTTTATTATGTAGCATCATGTGGTCAGGAAGAAATGATCCAGGAAGAAATCATCCAGGAAGATCATTGGATCCAGGAAGAAATGATCTTGGAAACAAGGATAGTTAGAGATTCTGAATGTGTGGCATCTTTATTAGTGTCAATAATGAATCTTTAGGGGGGAAAATAGACATGGAAGAATAGGAAGTAAGTGAAAGAAAGTAGAGTGAAAGTAGAATGACTGCTAAAAAAAAGTATGAATGCTGTATATAAAGGTATTAGAAGATAAATTAATCTAGCAACAAAATGAATGGGAAGGGCCATAATAGAAGAACATTGAATAGCTGCATGAAGTTGGAATAATAATTATATCACTGTACAGGGTAATAAAGAAATGCATTGAGATATTCTAATGAGAGTCATTAGATGAAATGATGAATTGAAAGAAGCTGTGTATGAGTAGCCCGCTGGTGAGATAAGCAGCAAATAAACTTAATAATAAAAAATAATTATAATCATGTAAGATAAAACTTAGGGTAAGAAAGATATTGCATAATGTGTGTTGAGGGGGGGAAGACTGTAATGTAGTCAGAAATCAGGAAACCTTAAGATTAAAAATGGCCCACAAAATGAGTGATTTTGAGGGAAATAAGTTGTTTTGGAAGCTGGTGAGATGGGCTAAACAAGGAGACTTCATGAAAGCTCATGAAATGTTGAAAAGTGTTGAAATAATTTGAGATAAAATTACCCAAGAGTGGAAATGCTGGAAACTTTGTTTTAAAGAAAACTGTGGGAAAATATGTCAAATTATTATTCAATATTAATTATTGAAAATATTATAATAGTCTTGGGCAGTGATACCATTAGAGAATAGGATTTGCCAGTCAAGAGATGAGAGGTCGGGTCTATGAGATCATAGTTTGCTTTTTTTGAAGTTGTAGCTTGGTATCCCATTATTATGGAGTTTTTTATAAGGACATATACTGAGACAAAAGTCTATCATGCTGTGGTCATTGTTGGAAAAGGGTTCTTTTATTTGTAGTCCATAAATTGAGTTTAAGGTAAAGGTAAAGGTTCCCCTCGCACATACGTGCTAGTCGTTGCCGACTCTAGGGGGCGGTGCTCATCTCCATTTCAGCGCTATCCGAAGATGTCTTCGTGGTCATGTGGCCGGCATGACTCAACGCCAAAGGCGCACGGAACGCTGTTACCTTCCCACTAAAGGTGGTCCCTATTTTTTCTACTTACCTTTTTACGTGCTTTCGAAACTGCTAGGTTAAGTTGTTGCAAAAGATGAGGTCGAGGCAGTTGTTGAGTCTAGTTTTGTTAGTTACTAGTTGATCAAGACCTAGATTTGTAACAGCATTGTATAGGGTTGTATGGATGGGTTCAGTTGTACATTCGTTTATTTTCCAGTTAATAAGAGGTAAGTTGAGGTCACCTAGAAAGATGAGAGGCTAAGGGCAAGAGGCTGCCCATGTTAGTAGTGTAGTTAACTTATTCGCATGTGCGATGTCATAGTCGGGGGCTCTGTAACATAATAAGAAGTGAAGTGTGATGTTAAAGGACAGTTCGCGGACGATAGTTTCTGGAAGAGAGAGTTTATGTGCAATTTGAATATTTTTTAGATTTAGTGACTTTTTGTAAAAGATAGCTACTCCACCTCCCCTGCGGGTTTTGTGATCCGACCAGAAAACATTATATTCTCTTACTGAGATGATAGAGTCAGGGAGGGATATGTTTAGCCATGTTTCTCAGACAAATATAATATCAAATGTACCAGTATTTAATAAGAGGAGAAATTCGGGCATTTTGTTTACAATGCTTCTTGCATTTATTAGTTTGCATTTAAGTTCAGTAGTGGTTGGTATTGAGGAAATAAGGAACGTGCGTACCTAGTCTTGGATGACAGCTGGTTGAAAGTTCTGTACGAGGGATGGTTGAACGTTTTGGGTAATGGAGGGTTGGATGATGGGCAATTGATTGTAGGTTTTACTTTTTATGCAGTCAGCACGGTAGTTGATGTATAGGTTAGATTTCCCTTTGTCTTGGCATCTTTTGAATTCTGTGCGGAAATTAATAAAAATAGTTTTTATTTTAGTCCTCCTTCAACCTATTTTACAGACACTATGTTATATCATTTGTATGTGGGTGTGGAATGAAGTGGGAGCAAACGTTGCTTATGAAGGACTAGCATGAACATTTTTGTGACTGTTTTATGATTTTGCTAAAACAAGGACTAAGGCTGAACACATGTTGTTTGTATCTTCTCAGAAATGTGGTTTTATTTGTGGATAGTTACTCACACCATTAGATTTGACTGTATATACTGATGTGGTTTATGCTAAGCCAAACACCTATTTGGTTGAAAATCACATGATCACCCAAATGGAAAGACAATTTTTGCTCTGTGGGTAAAAAGTAGCTAGTTTCAGGTAGAAAAAACAACTGTTGCAAAATGCTTTGGATCCTTTCTATGTATTTTCTCTTGCTGCTTTCTCCTGGAAATGCAGGATCAAAAGGTAGAAAATATCCAAAAATTATTTTATTGATTTTAAACTCTCACTGAGAATTAATAACATGGGTTAAGTTAAAAAAAAGACTGTTTATTTGTCTTGAACTTGCTTTTATTTATGATATAAAGAGAGCAACTGTTTTGGCTGACTAGAGGGGAAGAAATCAGATTTGGGTTTAGCACTTTGGTATAAATCAAAGTTTTCTTTGAATAATATAAATACTCAGAATGTTTGCATCAATGATCTCAAATTTTGTAGGCTTTATTTATGTCTTAGCATGACTTGTAGAAGTATATTTTGTGTATTATTATTTTTTTTTTTTTGCAAGATGAGTAAACAGCAGAGAAACCCAGTCTAGCAACTGGTTGTAACTAAGTAGGAGTTGCAATAAAATATGGTGGCATTTTGAGAACCATTATTCAAAATTCTAGACAATCATATCTTCTTTCAAGTTACTCCATTTTATTTGACCAAAATCAGGTGTTAATGATTACTTTTGTTTTATCTCTGCCTTGATATTCCATAGCTGTCATGTTCAGTGTGCAGTCTTGGCAAAGCACATGTAAAGTAGAGAATTTCAGTATATAAAAGCAAAAATTGTCTGAAAAAACATAAATATGTTTTGTCTGAATGTGGGATACAAAGTAGGATATTCAGGTTTGTCTGAGAAATGTCTAGTAATATTCTATATTTAAAATGTGAGAAGATTCCTTTCCAAATGGACTTAAAAGTAATGGATATAAATTATGCTATTTGTTTTCGTGGTGTCAAAGAGTCTTTTATTACTACAATTCCATTGAAATTCCTTTTTGTATACTAACCAATTTCTGCAATATTTCTATGAATACCTATGGTTTGCAGAGATTGTTGCTTTTCTTGTTGCCTTTCTTGTTGCATTATTAAATTGTTTCATTAACTTGCTTTGTAATTTTTATTATTTTATGTTTTATCTTTTCTGTTGGTATTGGAAAGCAAATAATATTAATTTTCTCAGATTAAGCTATCAAATCCAACGTGAAAAATCAAGAAGGTATGCATACCTGTACATAGCTCCTTAAATAAGCCACATCTGACCTGAGCTTGGCCAACTCTTGCCATGCAATCTTAAGGTGAAAATGTGTTTCATGGTGACCTATGCCAACGTCACCTTCTCCCCTTCAAATACAGATCTCTGCACAGCTCCCTATGCTGAAGCATGTAAGGAATCAGAGAAATTTGGTACTGGTATTCAAAGATGTATGTTGGGGAGCTACAGTTCTTTAGGTCAGAATTTATGCTCTATATTAACTCCAGCATTAAATATTTTTAAACTATCCTAAAATGTATCTTAAAAATATAAACATTATATTTTGAGATTTTTGGGATGCTAAGGACTAACTTTCAAAGTAGACTATATTTATTATAATATATAAGAAATAGTATTTAATGAATGCACTTTGAAAGTGATAGTCACTGCTTTTAAAGCAATTCCACGATTCAAAGTTTTCTTAGCAAAACTATGCAGCAGAAGCTCTCAGTGACAATATATAGTGACAATAATAAAAAGCTAAATGAGACAAAATGACAAATTAAAGTAGGCTTGTTTATTGTGTCTGCCACCTTTCAGGAGAATAGGTGGTGGTATTCAGCAGGTGGTATTTGCAGAAAGCTACAAACCTGTGATAATGCTCAGTTGCCAAGCTGTTTCTAGTATGAAGGACTAACTGGAACTTGCATTGTGAGTGCTGAATGCCTGGATATAATTTGGGTTTCTGCTCAGTATCAAGACTGACATACAACTGAAAGGATCCTAAAATGAGGCTTTATCTTCAGGGTTTTGCATTTTTAAATAGACTTGGAATAGGAACTGGAACACACTATAATACTTAAGATCTATTGACATCAATATGGCAATGTATAAATAGTATTCATCATCACTTTCACTCAGGAGATCTTTTTCTTTCCAGATAAAATGGTGAGCCAGGAATTGATGGTTCTTATTGCTGAAGAAGGGCAATCTGTCAATCTCACCTGCAAGTATATGCATAGGATTGAAGGTCTATATCTGAAACGAACCTTTGGAGACGTCACGAAGCCGCTTTATGTTACCCAACATGGCAAAATCAAGAGAGAAGATCCTGCATATGCAAACCGCACTGAGTATTTTGAGATGAACAACATGGCCACAATCACACTGAAGCAACTGAAAGAGAATGACAGTGATGTATACCTGTGTAGGGCAGGCATGTTCATAAACAATGATCTTGTGCAGGAGAATAGCCCTCCTATTCTTTTGGCAGTAGAAGGTAGGGATGGAGAAAAAGATCATTTGGATAATTCTCAGTTACAAACCATTAACCATTTTTTCTCAATTTGGTGCTTGGATTCTAACTCCCATTAGCCCCATTTTCTTAGAATTCTATGAAATGTAAAAGTAAATGTGAGTAAAAAGTAAAAGTAAAAGTAAATATCTCGGGAGATAGGACGGTATAAAAATGTGATTAAATAAATAAATAAATAAATAAATAAATAAATATCTAGATACAAATTAAAGTGATTTTTTTTAAAAAAGTAATAAACTTGATAATAATGGGGTTGGGGAAAGCTCATAAACTAAAATTCAGTTACCCTTCTAGACTTCAGCATTTTCACATTTAGTTCTAGACCAATACAAAAATATGTTTGTTCGAGTCAAGCACTACAAAACCAAAGTATAATTAAAGAATATAAAAATGCATTTTATTAAGAAGGCTGAGAAACAAATGATGAGCAAACATGTATACAAAATAGGCATGCAGTATATATTTGACACACACACACACAAACACACACACACACACACACACACACATATATATACTTCAGAATGTACATATTTGAAAAAGTACATAACCAAGGAAAGCTTTTTTAAAAAAGAAAATTTGACATTGAGGTGACAATGGGATGGACTGAATTTTAAACTGGAAAAATGTAGACTCTCAGATAAATTGAAATTTTATAGACCAGAAGATTCAATCCAGATCCTGATTCAGTCATTCAGATAAATTAGATTTTCTAATTCAATTTGAGGACTGCCCCCCAATCTTAATTCAGATGCTTGTCTTTGAAAGTCAGCAAATTGATTTGGTTGGTTTATTTATAAAATTGATATATTGCTTTAATCTAATTGGACTCTAGGAGTTTACAGAATATATAAGGATATCACCATGCGCGCACAGACAAATACATCCATATATACCCATTACATTATTCCCTTCTGTGATAAGCAAAAATGTATAATAGATAACAATCTTTTAAAACAATTAAATGTATATGAGATGTTAAATCCCACAATTAATAAGGTAAGTGTTGTGAATTGTAAAAGTTGAAGGCCACAGCTCAAAGGGATATCCAGGTTATGGGAGGCTGGGGTCCAATCAAGCAGCCTTCTTAAAGCACTTTTTAATAGATGTCTTTTGAATTAACTGGAACTACAACTCCCAGACTTTTCAGTTGATATAATGAGAGGAAATATTATTCCTTCATATTTGGAGGCTGGGAAAGGTTGGTGTAAAGCAGGAGAGTCAATCTCCATATCATTGAGGGACACATCAGGGTTGTGTTTGACCTTGGGAAGCTGGGGTGGGCGTGGCCTGAGTGGGCATGGCCAGTTCGACATGACTCGTGTCGGGGGCACCTGTGGTGGCCCAAGCGTTCTGCCAGTGAAGACAGGCTCCCAAGCTCCATTTCAGCTGTGATGGCCTCCTGCAACCCTCTGCAGGGCCCTCCCAAGCTCCATTTTTTTTAGCAGAAGGACTGCGGGCCAGTCCTTTGCTGTTTTCGGGGTGATCCCGCAGGCCAGCTCTAAGCACCCCATAGGCTGGATATGGCCCTTGGACCTTGAGTTTGATACCCCTGCTGTAAAGCATTATGATAAACTACATGTCCCATTTTCTTCGCTACAGCAGCTGCAAAGAAGAATTTTGAATCTCCTTGGATGCTGTATAGTATTATCTCTGTGTTAATACTCTTGCTTTTTATGATGGGATTTTATATCATCTATCATACCAATGTAAGTATGGCTAATATCAGGGTATTATATTAACTAAGTTCTGTCAACTTCCATTCTTTATTTCCAAAAATTATGTACATCAGTCAAGAAATGTCCCAAGATAATGTCAAATAAGTCCTTTCCTGAATAATTGTAGGACATTGGACATTTGTAATACAAAAGAATTTCCAATTTAAAGGTTTCCAGGTTTCTTTATTCTGGTTTTTCTATACCAACGTAAGGACTCCAGTGGATCCATATAATAACCATAATCATATAAACACAAACTTAAAAGAAAAGCCTTGTGATTCAGCACAACATTAATATTTGCTATAGGTACTTGTCACTGTGACCTTAAAAATGCTCAGCTATGTCCTTCTTCCTATAACGGCTAATGCTGAAAATTTTTCAGTCCAAGACCAGTGAAATAAAAACATGTAGCATTACATTTTACAGTTCCTACTTCCTACTTCAATTTTAATTTTTTTATTTGTTAACAGTTGTATTTATTTTTTATATCTTGTTTATGTTATGCTTCAACAGATCTGTACCTAGCACACGAAGCTCAGACTTTTAGATAACTTGGAAATATAAAAAACAAGAAGTAATGCATCTTAATTATTGTCTTTTTAAACAGATCAAGAAATGCTTCCAAAAAGGACATGCAAAGACAAAGCAAAATTTTATCTATGAAGACATGACTTACAGGTTCAAGAACACTGAGACTCAAAAAAATCATTATGCTATGTAATATTGGATGCTGAATAACAAAATATTGTTGAAATTCCAACAAAAATATAATTGTTCCATTATTTTTGTAAAGCTATCAAAAATGTACACTTTGAACACCAGTTTGCATTTGAAAGTTAAGGTTCAAAACCTCCATTCAGGTAGCCCCATTACATGTATGAAGGGCACAAGACTGGTCAAGAATGGTACCTACTAATCCTACTTCCTCTGACTTCCACACATTTAGCTGGAGGTCTGAAGAGAGCCACATTTGCATTCATTTGGATGGGAGAATAGCTCTCAGTGCAATTAGAGACTTTGATTTATTAGACATCTTGGAATGCTTGCAACAAAAATCAGGGTGTCTTGCTAGATCACAGATTAAGCAAGAATTGATACCGTACTTCAATTTACTAAAAGAGCAGATGCAATTTTGGGCTGCATCAATAGAAGTATAGCAATAGCAGTAGCACTTAGACTTCCGTATCGCTTCATAGTTCTTTACAGCCCTCTCTAAGTGATTTTACAGAGTCAGCATATTGCCACCAATAATTTGAGTCCTCATTTTACCCCACCTCGGAAGGATGGAAGCCTTAGTCAACCTAGCATCAAACCATAGCAGCCATAGGATCAAAATCACGAAAAGTGATACTACTGCTTTATGCTGGAGGAACTAGGAAGCATGCAGAGATGAGCCGCAAAGATGACAAGGGCTTGGAATCTAAATCATACTAAAAGCTGTTAAACTTGTTTAGGATGAAGAAGAAAAGACTATGGGGAGACATGATAGCAATTTTCAGATAGGGTCATCCCATGTATCTTCCCCCAGAAAAAAATGTTGGGTGGCATGAATTTACACAGTAATTTAGTTTATGAGTGAATTTGAGTCATCCATTTTCTGTCTGCTATAATTGTCTACCTACCATTTCTTTTCTACAGTGTATAGTTGAGAAATGTTACTGTGTCTATTTACATTTTTTTTTTCTGTATTGTATGTAACATTGTTTATCCTGGAAATAAATGGTTTGATGGATATCCTAAAAGGGCCGTGAAAATATTTGCAGATCCCTCGCATCCTGGACATAAACTGTTTCAACTCCTACCCTCAAAACGACGCTATAGAGCACTGCACACCAGAACAACTAGACACAAGAACAGTTTTTTCCCGAAGGCCATCACTCTGCTAAACAAATAATTCCCTCAACACTGTCAGACTATTTACTGAATCTGCACTACTATTAATCGTTTCATAGTTCCCATCACCAATCTCTTTCCACTTATGACTGTATGACTATAACTTGTTGCTGGCAATCCTTATGATTTATATTGATATATTGATCATCAATTGTGTTGTAAATATTGTACCTTGATGAACGTATCTTTTCTTTTATGTACACTGAGAGCATATGCACCAAGACAAATTCCTTGTGTGTCCAATCACACTTGGCCAATAAAATTCAATTCAATTCAAATTCAATTCAATTCAAAACAACAAGTGTTTTAAAGATGTAAGGTTCATTTGAGGAAGTCTATATGCTAGTTATGATTAACAATGCATTCCTTGTCTACTTTGGAGTAAACTTAAATAAACATTCAATTTCAAAACTTTTAAGATATACGACTTCTTAATCGAACAGACAAGTTGTTGATAAAAAAGATGGAGAACTCAGAAAGATCACCTAGACACAAATAAATTAATAAAGATTGTTTTATTTTATGAAGTCCTCCTTCAGTCTAACTTAAAAACACTTCACTACTTAATCTCTATGTGGGAATGGAATAAAATGGAAGCAAACTTTGCTTATGAGAGACTAGTATGAAGATTTTTGTGATTATTAATATTTTGTTAAAACAAGAACTAAGGCTGAGTATCTTCTCAGAAATGTGTTTTTATTTGTGGTTTGTTACTCACGCCATTAGATTTGACTGTTTATACTGTTATGATTTACATTCAGCCAAGTACTCATTAGATTGAAAATCACATGATCACCTAAGTGGGAAGTTAATTTTTGCTCTGTGGGTAAAGAGTAGCTGCTCTCAGGTAGAAAAAAGCAGCTGTTGTAAAATGCTCTGGACCCTCTCTGCACATTTTCTTTTGCTGCTTTCTACTGGAAATGCAGAACCAAAAGGTAGAAAATATCCAAAAGTTGTTTTACTTATTTTAACCTTCACTGAGAATTATTGATATAGGCTAAGTTCAAAAAGACTGTTTTATTTGTATGGATCTTTATTTTATTTATGATGGCTGATTGCAGGGGAAGGAATCAGATCTGGGTTTAACCTATTGGTATAAATTAACGTTTTCTTTCAATAATGTGAATACTGAGAATGTTTATATCATTTATTTCAAAACCTATATATTTTCTTTATATCTTAGCATGACTTAAATAACAAAGAAACCAAGTCTAGTAACTGGGTTTTATATGTTCTTTCAAGAGACTCCATTTCATCTGGCCAATAACCAGGTGTTGAGGATTATTTTATAGCTGTGTTGGTACCCATAGCTGTCATGGCATCTGTACAAATGTTCATGTACAGTAAAGTAGACAAGCTGGGTGTGTAAAAGCACAAATTGTTTGACAAAGCATAAATATGCATGTCTGAGTGTGGGATACAAAGTAGTATATTCAGGTTTGGTTGAGAAATCTGGAAATATTACTAGAAATTAACTTCTACATATACAGTAAATTCTAAATAGTTGTATGGTTAAAATTTGAGAACCTTCCTTTCCAAATGTATTTAAAAATAATGGATACAATTATGCTATTAATTTTCATGGTGTCAGAAGAATCTTTTATTGCCACAATGCCACTGAAATTTCTTTTTTGGATGCTGACCAATCTCTGCAAAATTTCTATGAATAGTTATGGGTGGTAGAGATTGTGCCTTTTTTAAATTATTAAATTGTTTCATTAACCTGCCTTGGATTTTTTATTACATCATGTTTTATCTTTATTATTGATTTTGGAAAGCAAATAATACTAACTTAAACTGTCAAAATTGGAGGCTCCAAGGAGAAAAATTGAGGTGGTATGCACACCTTATACCTGTCAGTAACTCCTTAAAAAGCCACAACTTAGCCAACTTTTGCATGCAATCCCAAGGGGAAAATGTGTTTAATGGCGACATATGCTCTAAGTCACTTTCTCTGTTTCAAATATGGATCTCTGAACAGCTCTGGTCCCTATGCTGAAGCATGTCATAAATGAGAGGAATTTGATACTGATATTCAAATATGTACATTGGGAAGCTGCAGTTCTTTCTGTCAGAATTTCTGTTCTATAGTAACTCCAGCAGAAAATACTTTTAAGCATTCCTAAAATGTGTCTTAAAAATATAAAAGTTTTGAGATCTTTATTTTGAGATCTTTGGGATGCTAAAGACTATCTCTTAAAGTTATATTGATATCCTCACAGGTTCAAAGAGAATGGGCAATTATAGCAATAGCACTTAGACTTATATACCGCTTCATAGTGCTTTTTACAGCCCTCTCTAAGCGGTTTTACAGAATTAGCATTTCCCCCCCAACAATCTGGGTCCTCATTTTATCCACCTCGGAAGGATGGAAAGCTGAGTCAACCTTAAGCCAGTGAGATTTGAACGCTGAACTGCAGCTAGCAGTTAGCTGAAGTAGCCTGCAGTACTGCACTCTAACCACTGCGCCACATCTGCTCTATTATGTCATTTTAAAAACCAAAACAGATAGTCTTTGATGTATGACCACAATTGAGCCCAAAATTTATGTTGCTAAGTGAGAAATTTCTTAAGCGAGTTTTGCCCCATTTTACAGCTTTTTTTGCTACATTTGTTAAGTGAATCACTACAGTTGTTAAATTAGTAACTCAGTTGTTAAGTGAATCTGGTTCTCCTATTGACCTTGCTTCTCCAAAGGTTGCAAAAGGTGATCACATGACCCTGAAACACTGTAACCATCATAAATGTGAGTCAGTTGTCAAGCATCCAGATGTAAATCATGTGACCACGGGGATGCTGCAACAGTCATAAGTGTGAAAAATGGTAATAAGTCACTATTTTTCAGTGCTGTTGTAACTTCGAATGGTCACTTAAGCAAACTGTTTTAAGTCAAGGACTTTAAGTCAAGGAAGATAAGCTTGTCTTGCAAATGGAGGTGGTAATTTGTTAAACTTGAATATCACTGAAGTAAAAAGATTTTAGGAAATCCCCGAGATCTCTTACAACTGTTCAGCTAGTTAGATGTAGAACAAAAGAAAAGAACCCGGACATAGGGGAAAAAAATTGTCGACGCATCAGGCATTTGGTGGGCTTCTCATGAAGGCTGCTAACGAACGACAGACTCATGGACTTCTCGGGGTGAGAGCCTGGAGAAAGTCTGGGATGAGAAGCCCAGAGCAAATTCCAGAGCCCCCTTTTATTGTGTATAGGTAAAAATGGGTGGTTACAAAAGGTAAGCAGGGGAGGTTACATATTAGCATATATTCAACATGTGAACACGTGACTACAAGCACATCCACAAGCCTATGATTTTGGGAGAAAGCTCATGATTCTTGGGAGGAGTTTTACCATGAGGTGGCTCTTTGTTCTCTGCTTTTTGCCTACGTGGTACAGCAAACAGAAATACATCTTGAAACATCCTGGCTCTACATACTAATAAATCTCATATAATTGTGTGTAGGAGCAATTTTCTTTGAAGCTCTGCGAAGTAAGCCTTATCAGAGAAGGAATGTTCTGTGGCTATCTCAAAAGTGTTGATACATTTCATACCATCGTAGAGGCCTGCAACCTTGATGTTGCTGAACAAACAAGTTTCTGCTTATTTCTTTTGTACATGATAAAATTAGCCAGACTTACTTATGCTTGATCTTTGCACATAAGCAATTTCTCAAAGATTGCTCATGCTTATATTTGCACATAAGTAATTTCATAAACAATTTCATAAAGGGGTTCATATGGCATAATATTCCAACAAAAAATCATTAAAATGCTTAAGCGACAACACTGGATGTAACCTATGGCATCTGAAGCAGTGGTGAAATCCTGCCGGTTCTGTCCTGCTGATGCAAACTGGTAGCACCGGTGGCATGTGGTTCGACAAACCGGTAGCGGCAGCAGCCCGGATGTCATTACTTCCTGGTTTTAACCCTCTGCGCATGCGCAAAACCTTCTCTGCATGCGCAGAGGGTAAAAAATATTAACCATCACCTTCACTCAGGATATTTTTTTCTTTCCAGATAAAATGGTCAGTCAGGAACTGATGGTCCTTATTGCTGAAGAAGGGCAATCTGTCAATCTCACTTGCAAGTTTATGCGTAAGATTGAAGGTCTATATCTGAAACAAACCTTTGGAGATGTCACGAAATTGTTTTATGTTACCCAACATGGCAAAATTAAGAGAGAAGATCCTGCATATGCAAATCGCACCGAGTATTTTGAGATGAACAACACGGCCACAATTACACTGAAGCAACTGAAGAAAAATGACAGCAATGTATATATGTGTATGGCAAACTTGACCACAGACACTGGGCTTAAGGAGAATAATAGTAGAGTGAATATTTTTTTGGCAGTAAAAGGTAAGGCTGGACAAAAAGGTCATGTGGATAGCAGTTTGATTTTCAATTACAAACCATTAACCGTTTTTTCCCAATTTGGTACTATCTAGACATCCTGAACTCTATTAATCATGTTGTCTTAAAAGTCTGAGAAATGTAAATATGGAAAGTTTTGATACAAATTAAGGTGATATCTTTTTTTTTTTAAAAAAAGTAATAAACCTAATGTCACTGGGGTTGGGGAAAGTGGCAACTTGTTCACTTTCCATTCCAGACTTCAGCATCTTCCTATTTGGTTCTAGACTAATATAAAATGTGTTCATTCGAGTCAAGTACTTACAAAATGAAAGTATAGTATAAAATATATAAAATATTAAATATATAATATAAAATAAATTGTTCTGAAATGGATGAGAAACAAATAATATACCCTGAGCAAACATGTAAATAAAATATACATATGGTATATATTTGTATATATTTCAGAAGTACATTTAGGCACGTTTGTGCTCTTATGCACGCCCCTTATGGTCCTCTTAGGAATGGGGTGAGGTCAATAGTAGAAAGTTTTTGGATAAAGCTTTTGGGATTATGGGAAGAGACCACAGAGTCAGGTAAAGTGTTCCAAGCACTTACGATTCTGTTACAGAAGTCGTATTTTCTGCAGTCTAGATTAAAGCGGTTAACATTAAGTTTAAATCTATTGGTTGCTCTTGTATTATTGCAATTAAAGCTGAAGTAGTCTTCAGTCTGAAGTAGTCAAGTAGGAAGGACATTACAATAGATGATTCTATGAGTTAAACTTAGGTCTTGTTGAAAGCGACAGAGTTCCAAGTTTTCTAAGCCTAGGATTTCAAGTCTGGTGGGATAAGGTATTTTGTTGTTTTCAGAGGAATAGAGAACTCTTCTTGTAAAATATTTCTGGACACGTTCAATTGTATTGATGTCAGAGATGTGGTGAGGGTTCCAGACAGGTGAGCTGTATTCTAGAATTGGTCTAGCAAATGTTTTATATGCTCATATTTGAGAAAGTACACAAATGAGAAACTTCACAATGGGATGGACTGAATTTTAAACTGGAAAAACCTAGACTCTTAAATAATTGAACTTTATAGACCAGAAGATTCAATTCAGGCCTTGATTCGGTTATTCAGTTAACTGCTTAATTTACCTCACTTTTGTTTAGAAACTTTCTAATTCCGCCTGAAGCCTACTCCCCAACCTTAATTTAGAAATTGATCATCTTCAAAAGTCAACATATTGATTGATTTGTTTATTTATAAAGTTCATACGTTGCTTCAGTCTAATTGGACTTAAGGAGTTTCCAGAGTTTCCAGGGTGGCCCTGTGGATCTAAGCACCCCGCAGGTCGGATCCGGCCCCTGGGTCTTGAGTTTGACACCCCTGATGTAAAGCATTATGATAAACTACATGTCCCATTTTTTTTGCTACAGCAGCTGCAAAGAAGAATTTTGAATATCCTTGGATGCGGTATAGTATTATCTCTATGTTAATACTCTTGCTTTTTATGATGGGATTTTATATTGTCTATCATACCAATGTAAGTATGGCTAATATCAAGATATTATATTAACTAAGTTCCATCAATTTCCATTCTTTATTTCCAAAAATTATGTACATCAGTCAAGAAATGTCCCAAGATAATGTCAAATAAGTCCTTTCCTGAATAATTCTAGGACATTGGACATTTGTAATACAAAAGAATTTGTAATTTAAAGGTTTCCAGGTTTCTTTATTCTGGTTTTTCTATACCAACGTAAGGACTGCAGTAGATCCATATAATAATCATAATCACATAAATACAAACTTAAAAGAAAAGCCTTGTGATTCAGCACAACATTAATATTTGCTATAGGTACTAGTCACTGTGACCTTAAAAATGCCCAGCCATGTCCTCCTTCCTATAATGGCTAATGCTGAAAATTATTCAAACCAAGACCAGTGAAATAAAATCAATTTTAAAGTTCCTACATGTTGATTTTGGTTTTATATAACAATTTTACATATTTCAATTTTTATTTTTTTATTTAACAGTTGTATTTATTTTTTATATCTTGTTTATGTTATGCTTCAACAGATCTATACCTAGCACACAGAACTCAGACTTTTAGGTAACTTGGAAATAGAAAAAACAAGAGGCAATGCATCTTAATTATTGTCTTTTTAAACAGATCAAGAAATGCTTCCAAAAAGGACATGCAAAGACAAAGCAGAATTTTATCTATGAAGACATGACTTACAGCTTGAGGCGCAAGAACACTGAGACTCAAAAAAACCATTATGCTATGTAATATTTAATGCTGAATAATAAAATGTTGTTGAAATTCCAACAAATTCATAATTATTTCATTATTTCTGATTCATTTTTTTAAAAAAGGGGATCAAAAAGTGTACACTTTGAGCACCAGTTTACATCTAACATGTGGGAAGAATTTAAAATTTGAAATTGAAACACACAGCTTGACAAATAACGAGAACTTAAGGCACGAAATTCAGTAAATTTTAGCATGTATCTTCTCGGAGGAAAAAAATGTTGAACAGCATGAATTTACACAGTGATATAGTTTATGAGTTGATTTTAGTTATGCATTTTCTGTCCACCATAATTGTCTCCCTATCATTTCTTTTTCATTTTTATCTACAGTGTATAGTTCAGAAATGTGAATATGTCACTGGCAGAAGGTAGAGACAAATGCTATTTGTTTTGCTGATATCTTGCATTTATGTACATCCTTATACGTGGCATGCTCTATCAAAGAGACTAATATTTAATTCCTAGGAATCCTATCAGTTTGGGCACGTTTCTCTTTCCATCTACTTATCCATGTTTCTTGAACTATTTGGAATGGCAGGTAAATGTACAGATGATCCATTCCATAAAATCTTTCAACCCACCCCGTGGTAGGATGATTGATGACTCCACTTTGAATATTGCTCTGGCATTGATTGACCGATGCATATCAATCTTATGGGATACCGTACTTTATTTTCCAGACAGGTCAAATGTGCTACACATATAGTAAGTACATGGTGTTCATACACTCATGTTCTACAAGTATTACTGATGAATTATTCCCTGCTCTGGGTTATAATTCTTGTTATTATTAATTCTTGTTAGTCTTTCTTTGTTGGGTGTTTTAAATTGATTTCATTGTATTATGCATCACTTTGAGTTGCTGTGATGATTGAGGTAGTTTATAAATCAAACAAATAAATAATAAAATAAAGGTCACATATAGTGAAGTACAGGGAGTGATTGTTATTTTAAGCAGTAAAATACATGAATGAATGTGAATATACATGTCCCAGGATAATGTTGCAGGATCCAATCTGGATCGGTTACCGGAACCAGAGATTTTGTCTTTCCAAGCTTTCAGACACAGAGACACAGACACAGTGGGGATGGAATCCAACACAAATCTGAAAGAGATGTATCAGAAGACAAAACCTCTGGTCCCAGTGATCGGCCCAGATTGGATCCTATGGTAAAATACATCTCAACTGAAGAACTGCTGCCATCTGGGTGTGAGGTCAAAGAAATTTGAAGCAGGATATATAGCGGCATAGTCATTAGACAGTGGTGCCATATTCCATGCTCCCCTAAAAACAACCCTAGAATCATAAAGCTGGAGCCACTCTAGGAAGAGCAGCGCCACTATTTATGATTTGTAAAGAATGGAGAGAATATAGAGATGCAGGATATTTTGACATTGAAGCACTCTGACCTTAAACCAGCTGTTCTAAGTGTTCTAGGAGTGAAAGAAAAAGTGGCAATGTCATTTTGAATGGTTTGACTGTTCTGAGCAGACTGACTATGTTTTTACTGTATGGGCAGTGAATGCCTTTTTTAAAAAAAAAAAAAAACACCACCACTTTTTCCAGTTTTGCTAATATAGCAATTCCAATTAGTCATTTCTTTACTGCTATTATTTTGACTAGATGTAATAAAGGTGAGGGTATTCTGACTAGATGAAATAAAGGAGCAGAATTTAGGGAGGAAAGAAGCTATTAAGAACCTGACCACATAGGAAAATTGCTCAAAGTTGTATGTCTGCCAGACTTCTTGGTAATTTATTGCTCACTTCAAAAGAAAACAACAAAAAAGAACTCTATGCCAGGGGCATCAAACTCAATTTCATTGAGGGCTGCATCAGGGTTGTGTTTGACCTTGGGGGACTGTGGTGGGCATGGCCAGCTCAACATTACTTGTGCTAGGGAGCTCTGTGGTGGCCCAAGCACTCTGCCAGCAAAAACAGGCTCCTGAACTCTATTTTCAGCTGCAACAACCTTCTGCAACCCTCTGCCAGCAAAAACGGAGCTCGGGAGAGCTGCATGTGGCCCTTCTGAGCTCCATTTTTGCTGGCAGAGGCACTGTGGGTTGGTCCTTTGCTGTTTCCAGGGCAGCCCTGTGGGCCAGTTCTAAGCACCCTGTGGGCCGGATCCAGCTCCCGGGCCTTGAGTTTGACACCCCTATGTTATAGACAGTCAACATCCATAAGATGGGTAGTGGAGTGCATGCATCTTATGGAATGCTGTACTTTATTTTCCAGGCAGATCAAATGTGCTGCACATACACATGGTGTTCATAGACTCATGTTCTACAAATGTAAAGATTTGCCCAACATTTATTTGACTTTGATTTATTAAACTTTTGTACTTTGTATCTGTGTGAACTCTGTGCACATTCTTACATTCATTCTGAGCTTTGGAATAGATTCAAAATGCAAAAATTCAATAGTGGCTTGAGGTGGTTTGCAAAGTTTCAGTTCATGTGCAGTCCTTATATTTTCAGGTCATAATATTAATATGGCTCGTGCAATTTAGAAACTTGTGGTTGGTGAATTAATTAGATTGATTACATTTCTCTTTGTCCTTAGTTTGTTGGATAAGCACATAAAAGGTGTATTTTAATGTTTTTAAAAAAAGTTTTTAAAATAATCACCAGCCAAGTATTTTGCAGATTGGTTGGTAAGCAACATCTGGCACGGACTGCCACCTCTAACTAATCTTGTGGTGCTGTGGTGAAAAACAAGAGAGGAGCAGCTGTGGAAGGCTTTTCAAGTTTTGTTCTGCTGGAACCTCGCCAATGTTGTTCTGAGCTTGAAACAAAACATATTTTCATTTTGTGCACAACCCAATGGAGATAAAAAGAACACTTTCCTTTCTACTACTCACAATTCCAAAAGTCGGAGGCTATTCATACACACTATGAAGAGGATAGACGAAGTCAGGCTTGATTCAAGCATTCCCAATCCTGATGGTTGTATTATTATATCTAGGATCAAGAATAATTATCTGTCTTAATACTGGTTATTAGGAAATATAAGCAGAAGCCTGCTGTTTGCACCCAGGTTCTGTTTGTGACTTTGCTTTGGCATCTGGCTGGTTGTAACACCTGACTTTTGGTCTGATTTAGTGAGATCTTCATGTTCTGGTGAGCTCCAAAATAGCTCAAACATAGATAGCAAACAAGCAAAGATCCTGAAAGGGAAGCAGGTGATGTACAACCTGAAAACAACAGGTCTGACCAGAATAGGACTTTCTGGGTTCAGAGCCACCAATGGTGACCACAGAGCCCACTTTCTTATTTCAGTGTTTAATCAGGAAATGTGATGATGGAACCAAGTACTGTGTGGCTGAGATATTTATAAAGGTATTTTCAAAATTACTGTTTGGGTTGGTTTAAGCAAGTAGTTCATGATACCTGAGTGCTTCAAAAGTTTAGTCAACTGCATCCTCTCAGACTGGAAATTGTGCAAGCAGGGATGTGGTCAACAGACACTTGCAAATAATGTGGTTCAAACTCAAAAACACAAATCATGTATGCTCTAAACACACTGCCCAAAGTGTTAATGGGTAATTCTTCATTGGCTTAATTTCCATATATCTGCTTGTGGATGTAAGTATATAACCTTAAGAACTTTTTTCAAAAGCAAAGATGAATGTAACATAAACTAAACTAAAAACAGTTAATTAAATTGACATAACAGATTACTAGGGATTCTTGGTTTAATTTTCAGTCCAGGACTGATAATTGGAGAAAAGGGGTCTACAGAAGGTGTATGGCTAATGTAGAGCATAATTGATGAGTCACAATTGTATTATTTAAATGCCAGAGGATCACAAATACCTATTGAACTCTAACTGTAAAGATCCCATTTGTTACCACATCCTCCTTTTTTGAGAAGCCTAAAAGAAGGACAATGATTTCTGATTAAAAAACATTTTAAATCTAGGAGATTAGGAGATTAAGATTAGGAGTCAATGAGTATGTATAACCAAAGGAACAGAGTAGACCGATCTAAAATTAAGATTGACACTCAAGGAAAATAATTTTTAAGGAATTGGGGAGGATTTTGAACACACCCAAAATAAAATAAAAAATAAGCAATTGCCCTTTTGATTTTTTTCATTGAATGTGGAAGCCTAGGTGCATTGGAGTTCCTTTCTGAATCCTGGAAGATTTCAATCTATCTTGGAATGGGTTCAAAGTCTGTGTTTTCTTCACCAGGAAGACGCTGAAAACAAACTCTTCAATAAGAAATATCTATGTGCTTAGGTATTTAACTACTTGTCCTCTTTGGCTTTCACATCAGAAATAGAAATAATTAGACTATTACAAGACAAATTGATATTTTGTTTTGGCATTATAAAATTTTTGATGTTTCTTTATTTTATATAAATAAAATAAAATAGATCAAGATATAGCTTTCTTTTGATTTCAAATCATTCCCTATGTCAATACAATTGGGGGAAGAAGTATTATAGATAAGCGTTGAACAACATAATGTAGCGTTGAACAATATTCTTAAAATGTGGAAATTGCTATCTCATAGAGTTTTAACTTCAGCGAGCCTAGGAAAGAGGATAATTTTACATCAATAGAAGGGATATCTCATTATAAGGAATGGATTGAGGATATGTCTGTTATCTAACTTTAAAAAATCTTTGTGTTCTAAGAAGAAGAAGATATAGCAATACATGATCTACAGTTAATAATAAGCTTATAAATTTAAGCTTATTTGAGTTTATGTCACTATTAATATATAACTAATAATACTTGTCTGTATTGTTCTTTCTTTTTGGGGGGTTGGATTTCTTTTGATAGATTATAGATAGATAGATAGATAGATAGATAGATAGATAGATAGATAGATAGATAGATAGATAGATAGAAAGAATTGAATTGAATTGAATTGAATTTATTGGCCAAGTGTGATTGGACACACAAGGAATTTGTTTTGGTGCCTATGCTCTCAGTGTACACAAAAGAAAAAAAAAACCTTCATCAAAGGTATAACATTTACAACACAAATGATGGTCATAGGTTGCAATTTAACCCTTAATGATAGCAACAAAAAGTTACAGTTAATAATAATAATAATAAAATTATTATTAATAATAATAAATTTAAGCTTATTTGAGTTTATGTCACTATTAATATATAACTAATAATACTTGTCTGTATTGTTCTTTCTTTTTGGGGGGTTGGATTTCTTTTGATAGATTATAGATAGATAGATAGATGATAGATAGATAGATAGATAGATAGATAGATAGATAGATAGATAGAATAGAATAGAATAGAATAGAATTGAATTGAATTGAATTGAATTTATTGGCCAAGTGTGATTGGACACACAAGGAATTTGTTTTGGTGCCTATGCTCTCAGTGTACACAAAAGAAAAAAAAATACCTTCATCAAAGTACAACATTTACAACACAAATGATGGTCATAGGTTGCAATTTAACCCTTAATGATAGCAACAAAAAGTTACAGTTAATAATAATAATAATAAAATTATTATTAATAATAATAAATTTAATAGATAGATATTTATTTGTTTTTGTATTTCGTATAAATAGATTTTTGTATTTTGCATAAATAGATATTTATA
The DNA here is from genome assembly GCF_028640845.1 of Ahaetulla prasina. NCBI lineage: Eukaryota > Metazoa > Chordata > Lepidosauria > Squamata > Colubridae > Ahaetulla > Ahaetulla prasina. The sequence goes on from NC_080540.1 coordinate 126,044,521, forward strand.
TATACACACATACATAGACACATAGAAAGGGAGAGAGAGAGAGAGAGACTATATACACACAAATCAGCTGTGGACATGTGTTCAGTTCTAAAGGGGCCGCTGGAGCATCCCTTGCCGAAGGACCCATTACTGTCATGTTCTTTCCTCCAATATTATTGTATGCACGAAGGCCATATGCAACTGTTATGCTCTTCAGCAACATCAGTAAGGGCTGCATTTTTTCTCACAATGGCCTCTGTTTCTAACCACCCAAATCTGTGAAACAAAGCAGACAAGTCAAGGTGAGGAGAATGTGACAGATGGCTGTAGATCTAGTCTGAGTTTCAACTGGCAACAATCTTGTGGTGTTGTATTCAAAGCCACATTTTCTTCCTCCTAGATTTCCAGAAGCTTTAACAGCTATGTGAAAGCAGTTCAAAAAGGAAAGTGTGTGTGTGTGTGTGTGTGTGTGTGTGTGTGTGTATGTATGGCTGATTGATATCTCAGAAAAAAGTTCTGATCCTAAGAAGGCACATCTAATTGTACCTACAAGGATACTCAAGGTGCAGCTGTTTTTGTCAACTGCATGGTAGGGAAGGTTTTTTTTCTTTTTTTCCCCAGAATTGCATGGGGGGGGAAAAGAATTTCACCATTTGCAGTTCATTCTGTCATGACTGAGAAGGGCATTGTCCTAGGACCTAGGTCATGCTAAATCACATTGATTTGACTGGACCAACAGTGAACCAACTCTCTGAGATCTTACAGGATTGGCAAAAAATATGGGAGGCAGACGTTCCCTCAAACAACCAAGCCAAACAACCATCCAATAGGATAATTTAATCCAATTCATGGCCAATGGTGAAAGAATCCCAGGACCTGGGGTCCCGAACACCCACTGCCATTCAGTCTTGTTAGGGTTGAGTCTCAACTTATTCCTATTATACAAATTTTTGGGCCCATTGCTTCAACAGGATAGCTGGATGAAATGTATAATTGATTATTATCATTATATTGACAATACCTGACCCAAGCCAACTGATGACCTAAACCAATGACCCCATGTAGGTGTTAAATAGGAGTGAGAGCCATGAGTTTTGAAGCACACCCCACAAATCTTGATGTTTTTCCTCCTACCAACTGCAATTGGTCACAGAAAAAGGAAGAGAACCACTATACTTCTTGCTCTCACTCCCAGCAGTTGGTTCAAATGGGTATCAAGACTGAGGGCAAAAATCCTTGAGATACCAAGGAGTACGAGGTTGGTTGAGACTCCTCCATCCTAGCTCCACAAAGGACCTCCAGAAATGTGATCAAGGATGCCTCCATATTATACCCAGCCTAAATCTCAATTGAAAAGATTTCCTCCCCCCATCCTCCCACCAAAGATTGTTAGTTTAACATACTTGGGGATTTTGAGGAAAAATTGTTGTTAGAAAATTATTATTTGCTATTAAAAAGTAAGGATAAGAATCATCCAGCTTCTAAACATATGTCTACCGGACGTTCAGAACTGCTAGAAAATTAATAAAAGCAAAAAAAGAAAAAAGAAAAGAAAAGAAAAGAAAAGAAAGAAAACCATCTCTGTAGGGAGGAAATTTTTATACATGTTAATGAAATAATTAAATCAGACAGAACAGTTTTAACAAGTGAGCTAAAGATACACATCAATTACAGAACAAAATATGTAATAAATAAGATTTTGCTCCTTTATTATCAAATGTGGCATAATTAATGCCGAAATAGGGGTTAATAATACTGTGAAAAAGACTTTAGCCTTATAATTAACAGTTAATCAACTGTTTCCTATATATTCATTTAAAAGATTATTATTCTTACATCTATCTATTATTAAATGTAGCACAAATGCTTAAATCTTGGTATATTAAATATATTTTTCATTCTCACTTTTTAATTTGCATTAATGACTTGATTAAATTTAAGCAGCATACATACCAGAGAATTAAATTTCTGTATGCAAATCCTCGGTCTGGTTAATCCTTTATCTAAGGACTGTATTATAGCCTGCAAATTTCAAATGTTAGTTCATACACAACAGAGGTCCAAGAAACTACCAACTATCTCCATGGGAGTCTTTATTGCTGCTTTGGTCTCTGCTATTAGATGATTCAGATGAATTTACCATCATGATACTGGAAGTGGTTCTATGTGGCTTGACATCATAAGGTTCATGCTTTCTTGTCCTAGTTCTTGCTACAACTCTTGTTGGTTCATCTGGCCATATGCCACATCTTGGCCTTTGGGTAAATCTGAATCACTCCAACTCAAATCTTTTCTGCTCTGTTTGATCCTTTCTTGCACCTGTTGCTGATGTGGGAGAGAATATAAGGCATACTTCCTGGATCTCTTAACCTGCCTTCTGCTGCTGTCACCTACTTCAGGCCTTCCAAGACCTTTCATTTCATCCCTTGTAGATTTTGCTGCTTCTCCCTCAGAGCCTTCTCTATTTCTTTCCCACTGCTCTGTTGAGTTTTGCTGCCTTGGTCTTCAGTTAGAGTAGCTGTGGATGTGGTTGCTTTTTGCTGGTAGGGCTGCTGTTGATGCTGGCTGGCTAAGGTTCTTCTGAGGGTCTTCTTATCCTTGCATAGGTTACTTTGTCTTCTAAAGTGGCAATTACTTTCACATCCCTCATTCATTTGGTGCCTTGATGGTGGAAGGTGTAATGAAGGAGTGAAATTCTACCGGTTCTCTCCAGTTCAGGTGAACCGGTTGTGATAAAAGCTACTGGTTCGGGAAAACCAGTAGTAAAAAATAAAAGGTACCGGTTTGGGTGAACCAGTATTTAGCTACCGGTTCAGGTGAACCGGTAGTTAAAAAAGCTACTGGTTCCTCCGAACCGGTATTTCTGATGATCACGTGTGCAGTGGGGTTTACCTTTGCTAGAAAGCAAGATTTCCTGCTTTGTAGCAAAGCTAATTCACACACCACAACTGATTCCCCCCTCGCTGTTCGACTTACCTTCCCAAGCCTCCTTTTGCCGCATGCTGCGCGCACAGTACACGCCAAAAGGAGGCTTGGGAAGGTAAGTTGAATAGCAAAGGGGGGATCAGCTGTGGCGCACGATTTAGCTTTGCTAGAAAGCAGAAAATCCTGCTTTCTAGCAAAGCTAAACCCCATGGCACAAGTGATCATTGCAAATACCAATTTGGAGGAACTGGTAGCTTTTTTAACTATCGGTTCACGCGAACCGGTAGCTAACTACTGGTTTGCCTGAACTGGTAGCTTTTCTTAACAACCGGTTCAACCGAACCTGTAGGGTTTTTTTTTAACTAGTTATCTATCCAACCCTCCTTTTGATGCGTATTGTGCATGTGTGCATGCACAGCATGCGTTTTGTGTGCACCGCGCATGTGCATGTGCATGCAGTGTGCGTTTGGTATGCAGTGCACATGGACGGCCAGCAAACTGGTAGCAAACCGGTTCGGATTTCACCACTAGTGTGGTGGCACAGTTGTTAGAATGCAGCATTGCAAGCTACTTGCAGGCTATTTCTGCTGACTGCCAGTGTTAGATTCTCATCGACTCAAGGTTGACTCAACCTTCCATTTCTCCAAGGTCGGTAAAATGAGGACCCAGATTGTGGGGGGAAATATGCTGATTTTGTAAACTGCTTAGAGAGGGCTATAAAGCACTATGAAGCGTTATATAAGTCTATTGCTATAGCCATCCTCCAACACTGTCTTAAGCATCTGTTCTGCTGCTTCATCCTTTGGAAGTCCTCTATAAACAAGCTGACCACCAGGATCTGCTTGCAGAGACAATCCACACAGATATGATCCAATTCTATTTCGCACATTTATAACCTGTCACTAAAAACAACAGAAATGGATCAAGACTCATTAGAATTTGGCCTTGAGTCCCTTCTGAAGGGAACAGAATCCTATGATAACTCAGAGCATAAATGGGAGGTCTCAACATCTTGTGAGCCAAAGCCTGAAGTCTCAACATCTCCTCATGCTTCTAGTAGCTCTGGAATGCCATTTCATTTTTTTCAGGATTGTTGAAATAGTAGCAGTGGTGGATATTTAGTGAGGGTTTAGCACTGGATGAGTTTAAGGGGATGACACTAGACACATTTTCCTTCTGGTTTAACAGCTGGTATTTAGGTGAGAGCCTGAGAAGGGAACAAAGAGAAGTAAATTATCTTCTGTTTAAGGAGGCACCTTAAGTGAAAATGAATTCATCTACTGCTTTGACAATCTGACACATAATTATAGTAAAAGAAAGAAAGTTTGTGGCAGTCAAAGAAGCTTGTAGTAGGACTTGAAGAAAATGTACAGGATTAGAACAGAGTAGCAGAGAGTGAACAAAGATTTATTGGACTAACAAAGAAAGTACTATTTAATGATATAGTCACCTAATTATTGTTGAAAGCCTTATATATAATTACATTTATATTGGCACAACTCAGTTGAGTGACTTTAGACAATAGTATAATTCATAATGGGGATCTTGCCTACAACAGGAGTTTAAAGAGAAAGCGATCGATGAATGGAAACACTAAACAATGGCAATCAAAACCATAACCATTGTTCCTGGAGAGAAACAGTGTTCAAACTCTTGCTGAAAACAATAATCCCTGCATCTTCAAAGATGAGGAGAAAAAGAACAACACGAAAGACACACTATTGAACTGGAGACAGGATGATGGAATATTAAAGAGTCCCCTTCAATGCAACAGTGATGGTGTTTGGCAACTCACTATTATAAAGGACAGAAACAAACGAGAGTGGCCAAACCCATGACTGCATAGCGTGCTATCTTTGAGAAATGTGGATTAGGTTGATGACAGAAGAGGCTCCAAAATGTATCAAGTTCATTGACAATTTTTCCTCCCTGCTATTCCACATAAGCCTCAAATAACAGTATTGAGAAAAGCTATAGCTCTATCATCGTGGCCTATGAAGTTCTACAAAGGAAACTCAAGAAGATAGGGATTCAGGTGACATTTATATCATCCACTGAATCAGTGGAAAAAAACTGGAAAGAGAAAGAAGACTGCAGTTAAATGGCTGGCTTCAGAAATGAGTTGAATTTCGGCCTGAGGCTGAAATAACTGGATAAGGGTCTGCTGGTATAAGATGGGTTACATCTTGCAAGATCCAGTAAAATTGTGAATGTAAATTTGATCAAAAAGGCTTTAAGCTGAAGTCTGATCATATTGGAGAATAAAACCTGCAGTAAGGGCCTCCAAGAAATACTTGAAAAAAAGTAGAAGTGTCACTCTAATAAAACTCTAGTAGAATTTCATGCACTATCCAAAAAAATAGATATATGCATGCATGCTTACCATGCTATTGTTGTGGGTGGGTGGACAGGCAAGAAGACTCACTATTGCAAAACAATGAGTAGGAGTAAAAACAATAAGAGAAATAAATTATAGAGATCAGATGAGAAAGGAAATAAAGCAAAAGTTCATACCAACATCATTCTCTATGCTCTTTTGACCTATTCATTCTTGCAAACTGAAAGTTAGTTCTCAGAATGGAAAAAATGGGTGACTGCCACCTAAACAAAGGTCAGGTGGAAATTGTTCCTCTCACTCAAAGGTGGCTGATTTTATTCATCATTCTTTCTGTCAAAAACTTCATCCAACTATGACTTTTACATCTTTCCATTTCTTTCCTTCCAATGGTTTATTTTGTAATTTGATCCTTAGTTCTGTCCATCTGAACAAACTATCTCAAATAAGCCCCAGGTCAGGCCCCTGGTCAGTCGACAGGAGTGCTGATTTACCACCCGCCTATCAAGTACTTAAAAGGTGAGGACTGGAGAACACAAGCAAATGACAGCAAAGATTTAAAAGCCAGCCATCAATAGAATAGAATAGAATAGAATTTTTATTGGCCATGTGTGATTGGACACTCAAGGAATTTGTCTTGGTGCATATGCTCTCAGTGTACCTAAAAGAAAAGATACCTTCATCAAGGTACAACATTTACAACACAATTGATGGTCAATATATCAATATAAATCATAAGGATTGCCAGCAACAAAGTTACAGTCATACAGTCATACAGTCATAAGTGGAAAGAGATTGGTGATTGGAACGATGAGAAGATTAATAGTAGTGCAGATTTAGTAAATAGTTTGACAGTGTTGATGGAATTATTTGTTTAGCAGGGTGATGGCCTTCGGGGGAAAAACTGTTCTTGTGTCTAGTTGTTCTGGTGTGCAGTGCTCTATAGCGTCGTTTTGAGGGTAAGAGTTGAAACAGTTTATGTCCAGGATGTGAGGGATCTGTAAATATTTTCACGGCCCTCTTCTTGATTCGTGCAGTATACAGGTCCTCAATGGAAGGCAGGTTGGTAGCAATTATTTTTTCTGCAGTTCTAATTATCCTCTTAAGTCTGTCTCTGTCTTGTTGGGTTGCAGAACCGAACCAGACAGTTATAGAGGTGCAAATGACAGACTCAATAATTCCTCTGTAGAACTGAATCAGCAGCTCCTTGGGCAGTTTGAGCTTACTGAGCTGGCGCAGAAAGAACATTCTTTGTTGTCCTTTTTTGATGATGTTTTTGATGTTAGTTGTCTATTTTACATCTTGCGATATGATAGAACCTAGAAATTTAAAGGTTTCTACTGTTGATACTGTGTTGTCTAGTATTGTGAGAGGTGGAAGTATGGAAGGGTTTTTCCTAAAGTCTACCATTTCTACGATTTTGAGTGTGTTCAGTTCCAGATTGTTTCGGTCGCACCACAAGGCTAGTCGTTCGACCTCTCGTCTATATGCGGATTCGTCATTGTCTCGAATGAGACCAATCACTGTTGTGTCATCTGTGAACTTCAGTAGCTTAACAGATGGATCGTTGGAGATGCAGTCATTGGTATACAGACAGAAGTGGGGAGAGCCCACAGCCTTGGGGGGGGGCTGTGCTAATTGTACAGGTATTTGACACACCCCAATCAACATCTAAAAAGCCAAGTGGCCTCAATGACTCACTAAAAGAATGCAAATGACCAACTGTCTGCAAGGAATATCAATCCTTCCATACCCCACCCTATAGTCAGAGCTGAAGAAGCTTCTTGGATGAGAAGTGAAACATCTTCAAATTTAAAAAAAAAGGAAGTTCAGTTGCCTCTTGAAGAAGCACCTTTGGGACCTGGATGATTGAGAATCTCCATAGATATCTAAAAAGCCACATACAACAGGCACTATAAATATTACATACAGAACAGTTCATACTCTGCTACAGAGAAGTTCTCTGAAGATGGACTCCAGTATGAGTCTGAAAGCTCGGAATACAAAACCTCTGGTCCCGGTGACTGACCCTGCAACATCTCAAATATGCTAGTCACTTGCTTTCAATTCAGCACCCATTCATTTTAGACTGTGTTTCTTCTTGTTCTACCACAAACACTTTTTAAGTGTCCCATTCCCCTGGATACCACTTATTCTTCTCTTTCTGCTCATATAGCAAACTGGAAACAAAAGTGGGCAGAATCATGTTTTTAGATACAACCATTTTACTTCTTTTGACAAACGTTCACTTTTCGTAACAGTTTGTATTATAGGGATGTATAAGATTTATCAATCTGTTCTCCTCTGGAACATGGTACACCTTTTCCTAAACTATGTTATAAAATACTTTGAACCCCTTCCAGTTCAGAGACTTTACTTCTTTACTGGACTTTACTAGAAATCAGCAAATCACCCCAGAATGGCATGGTTAAAAACATTTACACATCTCAATGTATATTCCAATAGCATCCTATCATACTTTGCACATTGTCAAATTTCTTGGCCTATTTCATCATTTGCAAAAATTCTACTCAAGTACATTGCTCCATATATTTGTTCTTGGTGTTTATCATTTACTGTATATATAGCTTGCAATAATTCACACCTTTCACCCTGTCAAATAAAACTACTGTGGTGTTTGACACATTAATGTTGAGATTTACGCTCCTCTTTGCTTCCTGAAATCTATCTCATGTTCACTGCAAAACATTTATGTTCTTATCCATTATTATATTGTCAGCTTATAGAAGTATCTGCACTTTTATGTTCGCAATCAAAAAATCTATATCATCACAAATATTCTTTATAGGCTTGTTCAGAAATATATTGGGACAAGCCAATCCTTGTATAGCTCTCTTCTCAGTGTTGACCTATTGATTAAACCTTCCATTTATAGTGTACAAATTATTTCTGTTATACAGCACTCTTGTTGCATTTAGCAGCACTTGGAAAATGTTAGGGGTATACTTTGGGTATTCTTTAATCTTTATTGAGACACACTGTACAATATGTCTGCGGTGATTTTGGGATGTATATGTAGTATGTATGCATATAACATTATCCAGACTGCATAAATGTAGCTCTAAACTATGCTGGAAATGTAGACAACATGAAGGATCATTTCATCACGCCAGGTGGATTTATAAAACTGTCAGGAAATTTGAGGTTCAAATGCACACAGTGATTCAAAGAATTCTAAAGATTACATTCAACTGAAATGCAAACTTTTCTTACTGGGACTAATGAATGGGCAATCAGAAACAGTGATGGAATATTGTTTCTGAATGATAACTTCTGCAAGACTATTCTATGCACAAAAATGGAAAGTCACTGAAATATCCACAATGGAGGAATGCTTAGCAAAGGTGATAGACTTAGCAGAGACAGCAAAATTGACTTGTTTAATTTGGGAAATAATAATAACTTTATTTATTAGTGACTGGAAAGTCCTTATAGACTTTTTGCTGAAGAAAGAATAAAATGAACTTGTGATTTGTAGGTTTGATTATTAGAAAGGATACCTCGTGAGATAAATGAAACTATGGTGTCATCTTAGAGAGAGGAAGCAAAATATAAATGCATTTATAATCACTGTTAAGAAGATTGGAAGCTTCATCTTTATAATAAATTCGTTTCTTTTTCTTTCTTTCTGTTTCTTATTTCTTATCTATTCGCTATTTTTCTTTCTTCACTAAAAAATTTTTTTAATAAAAAGATACATTAAAAAAAGAGAATACTATATATAGTTTATGTAGCTAAATCACAGATTGGAAGGAAAAACACATTAATATAAAACACAAATACATAAAAACAACCTCAAGAATCGAAATAGCATATCAAAAAGTAATGAAGATTCAAGCCAAGACTTGTGAAGAAAGGCCAGAATCTTTAAAATCTTTTTTCATGGTGGCATTCAGTACAGACTGCATTTTAAAATCATTTTAATTGATTTAGGGCAAAAATTAAATAGAGGCCACTTTAATGAATCTAGTATATTTTTTCTATATTAAAGAAATCTCAAAAAACAAGCATAATCAGGACTGAAATTTACTAAAATATTATGCAGATTTTGCTATTTTCATTACTAGACTTCAGAAATAGATTTTTTACAGTCTATGTATTACTAAATTAATATAAGGAAAAACTGATGAAATGGCGTATATTTAATCTATAGAAAAAATAAATAGTCAATAACTACTTAGAAATTATTGGTTTTTTCCCCCCTTAAATCTGGCTAGAAGGTTTAAATTATTGGGGTTTTTTTTTCCTTGAAGATGTTTCGGTTCTCATCCAAGAAGCTTCTGCAATTCTGACTGGTCTTCAGTCAGAACTGAAGAAGCTTCCTGGATCAGAAACAAAACATTTTCAAGGGAAAAAAGTCCAGTTATCTTTTGAAAAAGCACCTTTGGGAAAACCTTTGGGAAAATTTGCAGTTTTGTTGCTCGAAAGAAATAATGAATTTTACCACTGTGTATATGAAATGTTATGAATATTGCCATCAATTCCTTTACCTGCAAAACACTAGGCATTATAGTACTTTGAGAATCCTGTCAGAATATTCTCAAGACCTCATCAGGCCACTCTCTTTCTCTCTCTCTTTTTCCCCCTCTCTCTCTCATATCTTTCTTCCTCTCATATCTCTTTCTCCCTCCCTTTCATCTCTCTTTCTCCCTCTCTCTCTCTCATCTATCTATCTCTCTGTCTCCCTCCCTCTCATATATATCTCTCTTTTCCCCTCCTTCTCTCTCTCTCCTCTTTCTCTCTCTCTCTCTCTCCCTCTATCTTTCTCTCTCATCTCTCTCTCTCCCTCTCATATCTCTCTCCCTCTCATATCTCCCCCCTCCCTCCCCCCTCTCTCCAGTAGGGGGAAGGGACCAATGCTCCTGGGTGAATGTGGGAGGACGACAAGTTGATCATAAAATGAAATTTCCCACTGGACCTCAAAGTTAAAAACACCTCTTCAAATATCCCCTTGTGCTGAGAGGAGACAAAAAATATAGTTACCATCCTGAAATCAATATTTCCTTATGTCAGTGTAATTTAATAACTCTTCTATAGAAGCTGCTCAAGGAAATGGCTAGTAAGAGTCCTCTGCTTTTAGACCTCTCAGCCTGCCAACCACTGCTTAATCAACTACAAGCACATTATTGCTTGTATTATTGCTTCATATTTTTATTCCTCACATTTACACCTACTATAGTATAGCCAGTGGTGTTTATTGCTCTTCTGCTAAGGAGCTTTAACCCTTAGTGACCATTAGTGGTAATTTCCAAACTTGTTGAAAATGAATTGCTGCCATGCCTCACCAAATAAAATAATAATTTAATGGTTAAGACAAGTCCAAAGTGAATGTGAAGCCACGAGTCTGCTCACTGGTACTTTGGATGAATTCCTGTCTTAGTTTCATCTCTCTCCAAGCAGCTTCACATGAATCATTCTAAGGGGCTTTAGCATAAAAGAAAATAGTTTTACCACCTGCTAGGTTAGATAAAATGTATAAAAATATGCCTAGCAAATGTTGGAAATGTAACCAAAAAAACAGGCACATTTTATCATATGTGGTGGACTTGTGTTAAACCAAGAAATATTGCGCAAAAATACACAGATGGTTAGAAAAGATGATAGGGAAACATGTAGATTTTAAACCTGAACTGTTTTTATTAGGCAAAATACCAGAAAAACTTGATAAACAAAGTATATATTTAATATTGCATGTCTTGACAGCAGCGAGGATTATGTTCGCACAATATTGGAAAAATGAAGAAACACCATGAGATGAAGAGATAATTAGGAAGATACTAGATTGTGCAGAAATGGATTGACTTACCCTGAACATTAAACAGAAAGAAGACACAGACTATTATCAGACATGGAACTTATTTACCACTGGTTGGAAAAAAGGGGTGGAGATTAAGAATGTAATATTATTGTTAAGCATAATGCCCAAACACAATGCTTATTAAGCACTAACAAATGTAAACAACAGAAAATTAATAAAATTTATATAAAAACATAACAATTGCATGTGTGAGTCATTCATTCAGTCTCTCTCATTGCAAAATTTGTTTCCTATTCTTAGAGGAGTTATCCTCAGAACAGGCATCCTTTCTGAAATAGATGGGGAAGGTCCTCTACCAGATCATAATTTTAATACGTTTTAAAAATCATCCCTGCCAGGAATAGGAAGGGCGGCAGGGGCTACCTGGTTCAATTATTTCTGTGCATCTCCCTTTTCTTTTTCAGAAGAAAGAATTCAAGTAACAGCCATATGAAAGCAAGCCCTGCCCTTTAAGAATGTCATTTTAAAAATACAATTGGAATAAAATTGTGGAACTCAATAATGGCAGAAGATAAAATGGTTTCCTTCAACTTCAGAGCAGACTGCTTGTTTCCTCAGGAAACAGAGAGAGAGAATTGACAATTAAAACCAACAATCTAGTTATTGTATCAAAATAACAATAATGAAGACAGGGTTTATATCCCTTCAAAGATGATTGATTTTATGAGGATCTTCTTCAGTGGAAAGATAGCCTTTGTAAAATCAAGGGTTCTGGGCAGAATTAGCAATATTGATCTCTGATTCCATGTTCAAGGTGTTCTATAAATTAGACTCATTTAGAATGGCTTTTCTAATGGATTTTAATAATATTCTGAATGTAGAATGCTGACATTCACTGATATAGTTTTCAAAAGGGCTCTTGGACAATTAATATGCTTATCTTGGCTCCCTTAAATTCAGAAAAAGGCCTTTGCGAGAGATGGAAACCATTGTTGCACATGTTTTTGTAAAAGGCTTATTGACATTTCACTGACAAGTTCAGCAAGTTTAGATTTTCCTAAATTCCCAGCTCTCTGAGTGATGAGAAAAGGTTCACTTGTCTGTGTGCGAGATGTGTGTGCGTGTCAAAGGGCCGGTTTAGCTCACGCTGGTAAAAGCCTGTTATTAAAAACACAGTAGCCTGCAATTACTGCAGGTTCGAGCCCGGCCCAAGGTTGACTCAGCCTTCCATCCTTTATAAGGTAGGTAAAATGAGGACCCAGATTGTTGGGGGGGCAATAAGTTGACTTTGTAAAAATATACAAATAGAATGAGACTATTGCCTTATACACTGTAAGCCGCCCTGAGTCTTCGGAGAAGGGCGGGGTATAAATGTAAACAAAAAAAAAAAAAGACTGTTCAGTGCAGAAACGAAACAAAAGGTTATCCTATTGCAGAAAAGCAGCAAATGGGTGAGTGGCAGCTGGCCATGTGTACCCCCATGAGATTTCTTGGGTCATAAAGAAATGTACAAGTTTGGAGCTGAGGAATGGCTTGTCTGAAAGTTTACAAATATTAGCTTTAGAGTTAGAAGAAATTTATTTCCCCTCTAGATGGCAGCTAGATTAATTTGGATATCTGACAGCTGAAAATATATTAAATGATGTATAGTTTTCATATTAGAATATCCTAAATTAGATTTAACACAGATTTCTTTTATGCCAGAAAGCCCGTTGTCTCTGGCACTGACTTCTAGATTTATGACATTGTGCACTGACTGATGAACTACACTGATATTCCTTGGAGTTTGAGAATTCACATTTCAGTTATTTTATAGGGAGGGGGGGGGATATTGCAACACTTAGTGTTGAACATGAGAGGGCAATGTTTTCCTAGGAATTGTCGTACCTTGCTTAGGAACTGCTAAGAAAACAGTCATCTTTAGGGAAGGGATGGATACTGATGATTTCTGAGATTTCACTGCTAGCATAGACTTTGTTTCTTCCATTAAGTACTCACTATATACACACTGGATTTATTTCAAAATATACAGTTTAAACATAGGCATAATATGCTCCAAGACATAGACAATGCTTACACATTCCATATTACCTCTCCATCTAGAAATGAGCTTTCCCAAATACTTACACAGTTCAGGATTTGTTTTTCTATTTCTCTCATTCATAACTTTAATTAATGCTTTGCTTCATAGACATCTATCATAGGATTTAAGACTTGACTCACGCATACGGCTGTGCCAGAAAATCGTATATTGGGTTTTAGCTTTTCATGTGGTTTGAACACCAATTCTGGAGTTTGTAAACCATATAGTTACAATGCGGCTTAGATTGGAGGAGTGGGAACATCACCTGCAATGATGTGATGACATTCAAATAATAACACGTGTCATCGTGAAAGTGACATGATTATATTATTATGTCAAAGCTTGATATCAGTAATAACCTCCTGCTGCAGATGGAGACCCTCCTGCTCAAGGATTTCTTCTTTAAGATTTTGCCCTCACTAGCATTATTGTTAGATAGAAATTTATTCAATGGCTGAGAAATATTTGCATCTATGCAGACCCACTCCCAATTGCTACTGCACTACCACCATCTCCATTAAGGCCAGTGTACAAAATTACCTCAATGCACCAAGAAGTTTCACCTTCTTTAACAAAGAAGATTCTTGTTGTGAAAGTTTGCATGGGGTTTGCAGATCCTGTTCCCAATATGATTCCTGGCTCTATGAATAAAAGGAACTTCTTTGTATTACAATAAAAGGAGATGAAAATATCATGCATCACTGTACTGCATGAAGATGACTAAAATGCTAGCAGTTAATGAAGAAGAAGCAGTATATACATTCTCCACCAGAAGCATGAATAGGCAAGACTGAATTTGAAATTGATATGGCCCAATTAGGGAAGAAGTGTCAATTTTTTGTTATTTACTGTTAATTCTATGAAAATTGCATACTAAATAATTGTGGAGCAACATCAAGAACATGTTTTAAATCACAGATGTTTAAATAAATGACATCATGAGGTGTCAAGAGAATGTTTGGAAATGCCTGGCATTTGTCCCTTATTGTATGGACATAATCATAAAAAGATTTTTTTTGGATCTCAAAATCTCATGTCTTCCTAAGACCAGCCACATACCTCGGGGAAACTCACAAGTGGGTCTTTCTGATAATATGGAAGATTCCAACCAATAGTGTCTCCGTTCCAAACTGTTATTACTGTAACCTGCAGGCTCAATATTGCCTATTTTGTGTGTCCACTTATTCGGCATTTGCCCCTGTAATGCAATGCCAAAAAGGCTTGAGGAATGCAAGGGGTGGAGGCCCAGAGAAGGCAGGCATACATCCCCCCCTTCCTATTAAATCTTTATACACCTACCTCTCCCGCTGTGATTAAAGACAAGTCAGAGCTGTCTAAACATCTCTTAAATCATGCCAAGGGTGGGAGGTGATTTATGCTGAGCTGAGTGCTTTCATTAAATTCCACCCAATTCCCCTGTTCCTGCAGGTGAATTGCTAGTTCTGTATCTCCCCGGTGTACCCATCAACACGGCAAGCCTGGCACCGCCTGCATTCCCTCTGTTCTGCAGAATGTATGCACTGCCCTCAGATTATTCTTTTCATCTACGCTATCCTGAGAATTCAACCTAACTGCACCCTGGCTGAGAGCTGGTGAAGTATCTGGACATATCTCATTCAAAGGAATAGCAATTTCTTCAAAGGCCTCATTACAGAGGCATCTGGGATTAAGGGAATAGAAGAGAAACACCTAATTTAGGTCTTCCAGCTCTTGGGCATTCACAATAAATTCTCTGCTTGGAGAAACCTGAAGCAGAACTAAGAGAGCCAGTCAAATGTTTGTCTAAGGAGATCGAACCAAAACCCACAGTCAAGGAAATTCATTGATGGATTTTGGGATAGTCATTCTATTTCAGACCAGCCAACACAGAAAGTTACTAAAGGTAAAGGTTCCCCTCATACATATGTGCTAGTCATTCCCGACTCTAGGGGGTGGTGCTCATCTCCATTTCAAAACCAAAGAGCCAGTGCTGTCCGAAGACATCTCTGTGGTCATGTGGCCGGCATGACTAAACACCAAAGACACATGGAACACTGTTACCTTCCCACCAATGCTGGTCCCTATTTTTCTACTTGCAGTTTTTACATGCTTTCAAACTGCTAGGTTGGCAGAATCTGGGACAAGTAACAGGAGCTCACCCCATTATATGGCACTAGGGTTTCAAACCACTGATTTGCCGACCTTTCGATCGACAAATTTAGCATCTTAGCCACTAAGCCACTGCATCCCTAGAAAGTTACTACCAGGATGGTATAAAGGTAAAACGATGGGATGCAAATCAGTCAGTCAGTCAGAATAGAGCTGGAAAGGACCTTGGATATCTTCTAGTCTTATCCTTTGCTCAAGCAGGACACCCTATACAGTTTGAGACAAGTGGCTGTCCTGTCTTGTCTTAAAATCATCCAGTGAGGAAGCACCCACAACTTCTGAAGGCAAGCTGCCTTGGATGGCCTTGCAAAAAAAAAAACACCTGAAAGAAAGATGTACAGTGTAAAAAAATAAAATTGCAGGTATTCCTATGAAAACAGACATAGATGCATATACACATATATGTCTCTCTGTGTGTATGAATAAAAGAAGGGTGAGTTAAAATAGAAGAATCAACAGGTAAGCAAAAAATAAAAATAAAACAAATAATTGTTAGGGCTGTTATTGTGTTAAGATATAATACCTAAGCTGATCCACCTAAGTAGATACCAACCTGCATTTCTAAATGTAAGCCTCTCTTAGGGAGAGGAATTTCATTAAAAAAGATACAATACAGAAGGAGTCCTGTTTTTTGGTTTCAAAAATTGAGCATCTGCCGCTCAATTCTTTAGGCCAAATTTTGTGATACATCTGATCATCACATTAGTTTACTTTTGTACTTATCCTATGAATTGATGTGACAAACACAATTATTACTATTTAAATTTATTAGACACCCAGGTCCAGTGGATTCTTTGGCCATTATGTGTCAACCTGATTACAAATAGCAAATTCTATCCTATTTTCAACAGCAAAACTCTGAAAGAATCAGAGTTGAATATAAACTTATTTGCTTACTTAATTTACTTTTGGGGAAATGCATGTTACATCTGTCTAGATTGATAGATTTTTTCCTTCTATTTTTTCCACAAAGCCCATTCACTCCAATGATCAAAAGGATGTAGTAGAAATTC
The DNA here is from genome assembly GCF_028640845.1 of Ahaetulla prasina. Classification (NCBI taxonomy): domain Eukaryota; kingdom Metazoa; phylum Chordata; class Lepidosauria; order Squamata; family Colubridae; genus Ahaetulla; species Ahaetulla prasina. The sequence continues at coordinate 126,060,783 of NC_080540.1, forward strand.
CCTGCTGCTCTATATGTGTAGCTATGAGCAGAAGGCTGTTCTGCAAGCTCCTCTTGAAACTCATCCAAATGCCTAGGCTATTTTCCTGTTAGATGTTGTCCATTGAGGCAGAACTCTAGCATCTCCATGCCATGGAGCACCTGCAGCAGAACATGAAAAGACTGACCTGGGAGTCACCTGTGGATAGTTGCAAAGTGAGGGGGGGGGTCCTTTTAAGCTGGAGATGTCAAACTTTTATTTATTTACTTAGTAGTGTATGGCATTAATCCTTCTAGGAAACACTGAAGGCAGAAGGCAGAAGAAGAACATAATGGCTTCAAGGGACTGGTTTGAACAAAACTCAACAGCACTTTTTGGTGCTGCTGTTGATAAAAAATAGGATCACCAACATGATCGCCAACATTCAATGATGGATATGGCAGAAGAGGGAGGAGGAGGAGGAGGAGGAGGAGGAGGAGAAGGAGTATGGTAGCTACAGAGGTCAGTATATATATGAATGATATATGGACAATACTATATAAGAGATAAACTATTAAATTAGGGTGAAACCATAATAAAAATTATCATAATATGGAGACATAGAATTGTAATGGGATGTCAAACCACAGCCATAGCTGTAGAATTGCAATGAGATTCTAACAAATAGGCAGAAAAAGAAAGCTCATGTTTTTCTTGATATGCTTTAAAAGCAAAAGCTGCTACGTTTCCCCACTGAATGCCTTAAGAATGAAGAATACAGGTAGTCTTCAAGTTACGGCCACAATTAAGCCCCAAATTTATGTTGCTAAGTGAAACATTTGTGAAGTGAGTTTGCTCCATTTTACGACTTTCCTTGCCACAGTTGTTAAGTGAATCATTTCATCTGTTAAGTGAGTAACACGGTTATTAAGTGAATCTGGATTCCCCGTTGACTTTGCTGGTCAGAAGGTCGCAAAAGGAGATCACATGACCTTGGGACACTGCAACGGTCATAAATATGAGTCAGTTGCCAAGCATCAGGATTTTGTTCAAGTGACCATGGGGATGCTGCAATGATCATAAGTGTGAAAAATGGTCATAAGTCACTTTTTTCTGTGCTATTGTAATTTTGAACAGTGTTGTGTCTCGCTCGCTCCCCCTGCCGCAGCCGGGCCCCTCTTATCTCCTGCCGGACCCTGATAGTTTGGAAGAATGTCCTGGCATGCCTCCAGCCCCCAGCCCTGGCACCATGCCCGGACAGGCCGAGCAAGACAAAGGGCCTGACGTGCCTTCAGCCCCCAGTCCTGGCACCATGTCCAGGCAAACGGAGCAACTAAACCCCTCCCCCACAGCATGTGAGCCTGAAGAATGTGAAGCCAGTCATGAGCTCAGATTACCAACAGCTGGAGGCTGGAGAGATCCTCGCTTCCAGAGAATTGAGAGGCGACGTCAGCAAAAAGAAGGGAGGGGCAGGCCTGGATAAGTGCTGAGTCATGGAGCCACACCCCATGGCCTATATAAAGGATCTGCTTTCTGGCATTCTCTGAGTCAGGCAAAGTCTAACCTGGATTGCTGAAGTCACTTCCTGGTCTCCTGCCTGCCTTGAGAACTCTGATAGGACTTTGGCAGAGCTGCAGAGGCACGCTTGATACGGACTTCCCTGACCCGGCCATCAGCAGAGGAGTGGGACACGACAAACAGTCACGAAATGAACTGTTGTAAGTTGAGGACTACCTGTACTGGAAATTGGTGCTGCTACTCATCTGTAGTTGAGTCCAGCAATCTTGGATTTGGCTCACTTGCTTACGTCATCTAGAGTTGCTGTCACTTAATGTTAACCGCTCCAATCTTGATTGCAGAAAATATGACTTCAGTAACAGAGTTGTTAATGCTTGGAATACACTACCTGTCTATCTAGACCCATTCCAGTCCGGCTTCCGACCCGGATATAGCACGGAGACAGCTTTGGTCGCGTTGGTGGATGATCTCTGGAGGGCCAGAGACAGGGGTTATTCCTCTGCTCTGGTCCTGTTAGATCTCTCAGCGGCTTTTGATACCATCGACCATGGTATCCTGCTGCGCCGGTTGGGGGGGTTGGGAGTGGGAGGCACCGTTTATCGGTGGTTCTCCTCCTATCTCTCTGACCAGTCGCAGACGGTGTTGACAGAGGGGCAGAGGTCGACCGCGAGGCACCTTACTTGTGGGGTGCCGCAGGGGTCGATTCTCTCGCCCCTCCTGTTCAACATCTATATGAAGCCGTTGGGTGAGATCATCAGTGGCTTCGGGGTGAGATATCAGCTGTACGCTGATGACACTTAGTTGTACTTTTCCACCCCGGGCCTCTCTCGACCGGTCGCAGACGGTGTTGACGGGGGGGCAGAGGTCGACCCCGCGGCGCCTCACTTGTGGGGTGCCGCAGGGGTCGATTCTCTCGCCCCTTCTGTTCAACATCTATATGAAGCCGCTGGGTGAGATCATCAGTGGTTACGGTGTGAGGTACCAGCTGTACGCTGATGACACCCAGCTGTACTTTTCCACACCGGGCCACCCCAATGAAGCTATCGAAGTGCTGTCCCGGTGTTTGGAAGCCGTACGGGTCTGGATGGGGAGAAACAGGCTCAAGCTCAATCCCTCCAAGACGGAGTGGCTGTGGATGCCGGCATCCCGGTACAGGCAGCTGAGTCCGCGGCTGACTGTCGGGAGCGAGTCATTGGCCCCAAAGGAGAGGTGCGCAATTTGGGCGTTCTCCTGGATGAGCGGCTGTCTTTTGAAGACCACCTGACGGCCGTCTCCAGGAGAGCTTTCCACCAGGTTCGCCTGGTGCGCCAGTTGCGCCTTTCTGAACCGGGATGCCTTGTGCACAGTCACTCACGCCCTTGTGACGTCTCATCTGGATTACTGCAATGCTCTCTACATGGGGCTCCCCTTGAGGGGCATCCGGGGGGTACAGTTAGTCCAGAATGCAGCCGCGGGGGTGGTAGGGGGGGCCCCTCGTGGCTCCCGTGTGACACCTATCCTCGCAGGCTGCACTGGCTGCCTGTGGCCTTCCGGGTGCGCTTCAAGGTGTTGGTGAACGTCTTTAAAGCGCTCCATGGCATAGGGCCGGGTTACTTACGGGACCGCCTGCTGCTACCGAATACCTCTCACCGACCCGTGCGCTCTCACAGAGAGGGACTCCTCAGGGTGCCGTCGGTGCGACAGAGTCGTCTGGCGACGCCCAGGAAGGGCCTTCTCTGTTGGGGCTCCGCCCTCTGGAGCGAACTCCCCAGGACTTCGTCAACTTCCGGACCTCCGAACCTTTAGCATGAGCTTAAAACTTACTTATTTATCTGCGCTGGCCTGGGTTAGTTTTTAAGTTTATGGGTTTTTTAATGGGTTTTAGTCTCAAATTTTAATTGTGGCCAATTTTAATAAGTTTTTTAATTGTATTTTAATTGTATTTATATTGTATTGTCTATTTTACTTGGCTGTGAACCGCCCTGAGTCCTTCGGGAGAAGGGCGGTATACAAATTTAATAAATAAATAAAATAAATAAATAAATAAAGCTCAATCCCTCCAAGACGGAGTGGCTGTGGATGCCAGCACCCTGATACAGTCAGCTGCAGCTGCAGCTGACTGTCGGGGGCGAGTTATTGGCCCCAAGGGAAAGGGTGCGCAACTTGGGTGTTCTCCTGGATGCACGGCTGTCGTTTGAAGATCATTTGACGGCCGTCTCCAGGAGAGCCTTTCACCAGGTTCGCCTGGTTCACCAGTTGCGCCCCTTCCTCGATCGGGATGCCTTATGCACAGTCACTCATGCTCTCGTTACCTCTCACCTGGATTATTGCAATGCTCTCTACATGGGGCTCCTCTTGAGATGCACTCGGAGGCTTCAGTTGGTCCAAAACGCAGCTGCGCGGGTGATAAAGGGAGTTCCACGTAGCTCCCATGTAACACCTCTCCTGCGCAGACTGCACTGGCTACCTGTTGCCTTTCGAGTGCATTTCAAGGTTTTGGTTACCACCTTCAAAGCGCTCCATGGCTTGGGGCCTGGGTACTTACGGGACCGCCTGCTGTTACCCCATGCCTCCCACCGACCCGTACGCTCACACAGAGAGGGACTTCTCAGGGTGCCGTCCGCCAAACAATGTCGGCTGGCGGCCCCCAGGGGAAGATCCTTCTCTGTGGGGACTCCTACTTTCTGGAACGAGCTTCCCCCTGGTTTACACCAAATACCTGACCTTCGGACCTTTCGCCGTGAATTGAAAACACATCTGTTCATTCGCGCGGGGCTGGCTTAAGGCTTTTCTTTTTAAATTGCCTAGATTTAAATTTTAAATTCTATTTATGTTTTAAATTGGGGTTTTTTAGATTTTTTAAATATTTTAATTTCTTGGCCATCTGTATAATAAGTTTCTTAATTCATTTTTAATTGTATATGGTTTATGTTTTATTTTGGCTGTACACCGCCCTGAGTCCTTCGGGAGAAGGGCGGTCTAGAAATCTAATAAATAATAATAATAATAATAGTAATAGTAATAATAATAATAATAATAATAATAATAATAATAATAATAATAATAATAATAATAATAATAATAATATCTGACTCTGTGGTCTCTTCCCAAAATCCCCAAAGCTTCAACCAAAAACTGTCTACTATTGACCTCACCCCATTCCTAAGAGGTCTGTAAGGGGCGTGCATAAGAGCACAAGCGTGCCTACCGTTCCTGTTCTATTGTTTCCTTTTGTTATATCCAATTAATATAGTTTTTACATACTCATACTTATATATATGCTATATATAGTTATTTCATGCTTATGCTTATATATACTGTGTGACAAAATAAATAAATATTTTAAAAATATTTTAAAAATAAATAAAATAGTTACACACTTTTTTAGGAAATAAGGAGAAGCACAGATTGAGTTGCTTTCCCTTCTAACAGGCAGAAACAGGCAAGACCACTATTTGAACTGGATGGCTTTTGTTTCGTAATATTCTAATGTTAATAACTTTCTTTGTGCTACTGACACTCAAATCCACATAGTATTAAAAAATATTGCTCCTACTACAGAGTTGTTGGTGCTCTCTGAGCTACATATATTCTCTCCTCTATGCACCTGCTAAATCTGAATTGCAATCAAGTGACAGAATTTCCTGTATATCTTGGATGCTATCTAGTGGTCAACTCTAAATTTGCAGGTCAGATATGATAGGCCTGGGAGGTGGGGGGAGAGGGAAGTTGATAAACAATTAGAATTCAAAGCGAAGGGTAAGATTAGATATACAATATAAATAAAAGAAAGAAAACAAAAATGAGAGAGAAAAGGCAAAATATATTAATGTAAGCATATAAAATGTGTTGAAGAGAAATAAAAGTTGTATAAATATGAAACCTGGCCAAATTTTTTGTATGTTGGTATGTATTTTGTAAAAAACTTTTTACAAAAAAAAATATATGATAGGCCTATTGTATCTGTATTACTTTATACAGCATATACCACTGATGGTTTTCCAACGTGTGTGCTACAGAAATAGAACATATGGAGAGACTTGTGAGGTCTGGTCTTCCACATTTTACAAAAGTATCCTTTTGATGATATTAAGCTCTGAAACCAGGGTGGGGGCAGGGGAGAATATGGCTGAAAAATGGAATCCAGAACTTTAAAACTGTATATAAACTTACTGCAATGTCCTCTTTTCATTTACCAGCAAAGATAACCATTTTGAAGGACAACTGGCTAACTTTAATTCCTTTTACAGGGTAGGAAAGAGGATAAATATAATGGACTCATATTTCTTTTTCCTTCAGAAACGGAAAGAAATGAAAGAAAGGTTGTTAAAATGTTATGACTCAACAAGTTTGGGTAACTTAATTTGTGGAAATTTGGGGGAGAAAAAAAATCTGTTTTTATACTTCCTCCTCTTCTTGCCAAAGCATTCAACCATAATCCTACTGAACTTGTGTTTGCCTACAAAATTGACAGCACTGACAATGATGATTTGGAGGTCATCAGTCCTGCATGCCTTCTAACTGCCCTCCCTCCTTTGATGATTGGGTTCACACACATGATTTGATTAAACATTGTTACTTAATCAACAGCAATTGAGTGGGTTCCAACATCAAGCAAAGAAACACACGACAATTTAACTCAGGGATTTTCAAACTTTGTGGTAGCATATTCTTGAGTCATCTGCAGAAAACCACAATGGCACCAACTTGACAACACACATGGAACGACGTCACTATACAAATGCCACAGTATGTACTTGTATCAGTATATTTTACACAAGAATGCAAATAATATCACTTAGATAATTATGTCGTGCACATTTGCCCCCTTCTCTGCTGGGAACACCCTGCAATAGAAAAGTAATTGTGTGTGACCTACTCCTGGGATTAAATGAATGATTTAATTAAGGTTTGGGTTGTACAAAAAAAACATATATATACATTTTTAATAACTTAATGTTGATACATAGTTCACAGGTGTTGTCATGTAACTCAATTACCTACTTTAGGCTTATATGCAGGCAAAAAATGGAATGGAGCCAGAGTGATTTTTGACAATGCTCCCACTTAAACTTCACATGCCCGATCAGATGTATAAAACATTTTGACTACTTACATTGCTCATATTCTGACTCATTTTGAGAACCCTTGGTTTAAAAAAATATATGAATCCATTCATTGCAGTGCACGTACTGATCTGTCATTTCTCCATTTTGCTTGAATGTACGAAATATCCAGTCAGCAAAATAATGAACTGAAAGCATTGTTTAAAATATAAATCTCATTAACCTAAGGCTGCTTTTTATCTAGGATAAACTTATACATAGGCACATTATTAGTTATTGAAATTACTTCGGTAATTTCTTTGGCCCAGGCACAGATTTGGTGCGATTGGCATCTGCTACGACAATTTGGTGCAAGATCCCCCCTCCCCCGCTATAAAATTAAATTAAATTTCACAGTACAGACATTTTATGGATTCTTTAAGAAATATTGCTAAACCCCTTTTTTATAAACCGCAGGCCTGCTGGCTCTACCAAAATGCATTTGACAAGTCAGCACTTGGGTGCTGCCGTTCGTGGGAGCCAAGATTGCTGGTGGGATTGCAAACTGGCAGTAGCTGGGAAAGCCCCTTAATTGTTATGAGTTAGAGCCGCAGCTGAAATCTAATGCCATCTCCATTTGTTTACTTTGTTTCTGCTATTTAAATCCTTTTACAGCTAATTTTCAGGGTGTTTCTCCCTTCCTTTCTGGTTCCTTTTCTGCCAGCCACTGGGTGGCATTGCACATCTACTGTTTGTTTTGGCAGTTTCCCTCTTATCCCTCTGTTTTGCCAAAGCTAGACTGGATAGCCCAGCAAGAAGGCAAACCAGATGGAAAACTTTCCAACCATGGAGGTAGAGAAGAAGAGGGATTGTGTGTTAAATGAAGCTGGCAGGGCCAGAGGTAAAACAAACACACGGGTGGGGAGGTGGATATGCTTGATTTACAGACCCATCACTCCGGTTTCCATCTTCACATCCAGCAACAGCGCAGTTTCCCACATACTATGAAGTTGCTTGGCAGCTAGTAGCCTTGTAACTCTGACCTATTGTTTCCCTACCTTTTCTTATCCACCAGTTCATCTACCCTTTGGTTCCCCAACTCTGTCATGAGAGGAAGACATCTGGTCACTTCCCCTTGAAACTTTTCTGCTATCCTTTTCCATCTTGAATGGAACACATTTCTACTCTGGAGATCCTCCGAGGAACATGTTACATCTAACACAGGAGTGTTAATAAAGCTTTTGTACATCACGGAAGAGCTAACATGAAAGAAACCGAAAGGTCAATAGAAGTTCCACTGATGAACTACATAATAAATAACCTATTAAGAGTTTCAGGATTTTGTTCCGTTTTGAATTCAAAGAAATGTAATCAGTATTAATAAAACCACAAGAGTCAGGGAAATGGTGGAAAATGGTGCAAACCTCAATCTGACACATACAAACACACATATAGTGTTTCCTTTTTGTTTAACTCCAATGGACAAGACATTCATTGTCAGAAAGAAGACCTCGTATTTCTTGCCCTAAAATGTTCCATGAAGTAATATTACATAGAATAAGGTAAAAACTAGTAGAAGTCCATCTTTATTATGAACTTTTTCATAATATCTGTCAACAAGAAAAATAGCATCTCACGCAATGTGTATATGCATATGAAATAAGTTGCCAGCAGCAACTCTGATTCTGTAATTCCCCTAGCTCTATGATGGGGTAAAAACATGTAATATGCTGCTTGTGTGAGTTAATATAGATATTACTTTGTGCCCTAGGGGGATAAATCAATTCTGGCAACCCTGCTGTGAGAGTACGAGAATTTCTACTCTTTATTTGATCAATGAAAGACTAAAATTGTCTTTTCTGTTTGATTCTTCGGTTCCATCTCCAGATGATAAAATGGCTGTACTGTATTGTTCTTGAGCAACTGTGTTCATCCGGAGACCATACAGTATAGTTTTTAATTGTTTTAAAATTTTGTTTTACTTATGTGTTTGTGTTATTTTGATGGGATTTGAGTAATGTTTATGTTTTAATTGTAAGCTGCCCAGGGTTACAAATATGAGATGGGGGGGGGGGCTATATCAATTGATTGATTGATTGACTGACAAAAAAAATAACAGAGATCCCTCTCAATTTCAGAAGTAATAATTGGTAAACAAACAAACAAACCATCCAAAGCAGAAAAGACTTATATTTTAGGGATTAAAGCAAGGATAAATACTAACAGAGTAGCTATTTAGTGAATTTTCTAGCACAGGTATAGTTCTAGGACAAGGGATATAGGACTTGTGATGTTTTTGAATACCTGCAGGTGTAAGCTCTTATGTGGAACACATTCAGATGAACACAAGTCCACTTCCACTTCAGATCAACATAATGGAAGTCTGAGGTTAACTGGTACTGCCTGATACCCTTTCATCTTTTGTATATTTAATAGAAAGGCATATTGGAGAGAAGCCCAGAGAGGTAGCCCTACATGAAACAGAAAAGCTGGATAGTGAAAAGTTGTGTGCAATTCAAAAGATTCAGAACCAGGAAGAATTACCTCTCTCAAGCTGTTTTCTGATTTTTAGCACTTAAAGGGACTGAAAGCTGGGCTGCAACTTCAGACACCCAAATATCCCAGCAGTGGATCCACTTTCTTCTTAACCATGTTAAATTGGCTTTTTTTCAGCGGCATATGAAGAGTTCCCCCCCCTTTTTTAAAAAAAGATAAATCATGTTGCATCACAGCTTGCCATGCAGACAAATGTGGGCTAATTTATTTAGTATATTTTTATTCTATCTTTATTAATTATTTATAAGTAACTCAAGACAGGGAGCATACATAATACTCCTTGATCTTCCTATTTTCCCCACAACAGTGTTGGGGTCCGCCAGCAGCCTGCAGAGCTGGCAATGGAGTCGGATAGCAATGAGGCTGAGGAAGAACATGGGCCAGTCCTGGATGCTGGAGAAGGCCCGATGAGGGCTCTGCGTCAGAGGCAGAGGTGGGGCCAGGGCCATCTGGGAGTGATGTGCGGAGTCCAGAGCCTCCAGAGACTGATAGTAGTGAGGCAGAGAAAGAGGAGGAGTTGTTCCTAATGCACACATGAGAAGAGCTGCCAGAAGGCAAGAGTAGCTAAAGCAAAGAGGATGACTCGGGAGTAGGGCCAAGAGATGATTGCCTCCTCCCATAAGGATTAAAAGACCAGCAACCCAGAAAACAACGTTGATAGCTTGCTCCTTGATTTATTTCTTGTCGGCATCTTCTGCTTTTGAACTTTTGCCAAGAAAAGCCTTTGGCAGTTTGCCTAATTAGACCAAGGTTGATGATAAAACTCAAGAACTGTGTTATGAAGAATTTGCTTTGATTTAGTATGGACTATGCTGAGAATGAGTTAATTCTCAGCTGTTCTAATAAAGTCTGTTTTTGAACTGATTGAGTCTACTACTACCTACTTGGGCCAGGGTCACAACAATCAACTGCACTGTGAGGTGAGCTGGGCTGAGAGAGAATGACTGACCCAAAGTCACCCAGCTGGCTTTCATGCATAAACAGGACTAGAGCTCACAATCTCCAAGTTTCTAGGCAGCACCTTCACCGCTACATCAAACTGGCTCTTTCTAGTTCTCCTAAATCAGGTTACACTCTGAAACCTTTAGGTAGCGCATACATATACATATACATACCCATACCCATATACATATAAATCTTCTGTACTGCAGATGTGCTAAACTGTTACAGATGTGCTTTGACAAAGGACCACAATAATGTTAAATGACCTTACTTATGAACCTTTTGAATAGCTTCTTAAAGGGTAACAATTAACCAGAAGCAAAAATTTAGTTCCACTAAAAATGAAACTAAGCAAAGCAAAGCAAGCATTTTACTGGTTAGATTTTTGCCTCTCATGAGACAATGGAAAGCACTTTTCACAAGTGGGCTGACCTGACCAAAAAAAAAAAAGCAACAACAATCCTAAGCTCACAGAGAGATCTGCTTTTCTTTAGAAAGTTGTGGACAGAAATTCCAACATTAGGAAAATGGAGGGTGCTCTCAGAAAAAGCCCTGACCCAACTGGCATAATTCATGCATTTTTCTGGGCTGACCTGAGCTGCTTGGCATGACTACACTCCACCTGGCTCCTCACTTTGCTCCAAATCCCCCTTTCTTTAATGAACTATACATTCCCTCAATAATCTTGCAAAAGTAGGAGAGAAAGTTATATAAAAACCTGCCTACTGAAGGTCTCTGAAATGTATATTTTATGAAACATTTACTTGCCCATTCAAAAGAAGTGCTGGTCTCCGAATCATTCTGACACAGCAGGAAAAATAAATAACTTCATTCTGTGGCCTCACTCTTTTTTATTTTATTTTTTTAATCCTTTCTGACATTTTTGGATCTTTTCTTTTCAAAAGGCTTCCAGAGTGGAAGAAATACGCCAGGCCATGGTAGCAACAGAACAAGCCTACTGTCCATTGGACTTAGAAAATAATTCATCCTCAGAAATATTGCATTTGTGGGGTTTTGTTTAGCTTATGTCTGGGCAGACTTGGTGAAGGGTACAAATATCTGGAATCCCAAAGATGTTTTTTCAAAAGGCAGCTGGATTTTCTTTGTTTTTTTCCTTGAAGACATTTCGCTTCTCATCGAAGAAGCTTCTTTGGTTCTGACTGAATGGTGAAGAATGGAAGGATTTATATTCCTTGCAGTCATCTAGTCATTAGCACAGTGATTCCCAAACTGTGAGCCGCGGCTCCCCAGGGAGCCGCGCTATCGTCATGGGGGCGCCGCGGAATATCTGCGCCCGCTGGGTCCGGCGCTGATGCGCCATTTCTGGGGCGTCTGGTGCGCATGCACAGTTGCAGGTCGGATTTCCGGGGAGCCGCATGCGCAGTTGCAGGTCGGTTCCGGGAGAAAAGATTGGGAACCTCTGCATTAGCACACACTCTGTGCTAACAAGAGAACTGAAGAAGCTTCTTGGATAAGAAGTGAAACATCTTCAAGGAAAAAGATAGAAAGTCCAGTTGCCTTTTGAAAAAACATCCTTGGGACAACCATGACCAGGATAACTGAGAATCTCCATAGACAAATATTTGGAATGTTATTTTAGCACGGATTAGTCATCCAGAGATATCAACATCTAAATTCATTCAACTCTGAATGTTAGCACCTTAAAATTACACAGGTTATATGGTAAATTGATAAAGAGAATGAAAAAACTACCCTCTAGAGCAACGTTCACCAACCGGTGGTCCGTGGACCACTGGTGGTCTGCGAGAAAAGTTTAGTGGTCCGCAGAAATTTTTTTTGCGTTTTTCATATTGCACTGAATACTATTTATCTTTTTAAAAAATTCATATTAGTGGTCCGCGGGATTTAAAATTATGAATTTAGTGGTCTCAAAGGTCCGAAAGCTTGGCGACCCCTGCTCTAGAGCACATGTGTCACACTTACGGTGTCACATTGTTGTCACATGATGTTTTGTGACATTTTCCCCTTTGCAGAGCTTGGGTGGACATGGCCTGCACCAGGGGTAAAATTCAGCCAGATCTATCCATATTGTGCAATCCAGAAGTGCCAGCACGGGAGGCTCTGCCCACCCACCCGGACGTCATCATGTCCCTTTTTTGACCCTTTGTGCATGCGCAGGCAGCTCTGCGCATGTATGGAGGAGGCATGCGACAGTGTAGCGAGCGCGCTCACATTTGCGGTAGTGAAGGTAAGTGCATTTCACTCCCGGCCTGCCAGTTTGACAACCCTGCTCTAGAGAGATGTTGTAGAAGCCTGCTTATACATGATGGCAAAAGATGTTCATGGGCATATCATAAGCACCAACTGGGAAACTTCGTCAAAGGTTTCTGAAGCTCCTCTAGAATAATTCTTCTGCACAATAACGGCATCTTGTGTTTGACACCCCTGTTCTAGAGCCTTCCTTCCTTCATTTTAGGCACAGGGATATAAAATAGCTGCTCCTAAATGGTACATTAACAATTTCAATGGATTTTCACTATGGAAGACAGATAATATGTTTACCATTTTCTCTGACAAAAATAAAAAGAAGCCTCCATTTTCATTCCCCACAATAGAAAGAGGGACTTTTCATAATTATATAGACTGCTTACTATCAAAAATCTACAGATACTGTTATGACTTTAAGTTATGATTTATGTAGCAAGCTATGCCAGAATTTAAGCTTGCATTATGAAAAATTAATTAGGTCAGACCTACTCAGTACTTGGATGGGAGATCACCAGGAAGAATCTGTATGCTATATACTGGAAAGTCAAAAAAGACATCAAGGAAAAAAGAAACAGGAAATCACTGTTGCAAAAAAATGTCTTCAACATGGACATGAAGTCTAAATGAGTAAAACTTAACTCAAAGACAATGTTCTTGCACATATACACTTTCAGAGTGTGTTATTTGCAGCTAACAACATTGAAAACAATAACCACAACAACCTCTGACAAGACAGGGCAAGAAAGGGTAGAAAGCAAAGTCAGTTGATGAAACATACTGCAAAGATTAATCATTCTTTAGTCCTAAATACATATATATCTTTCTCAAGTGGCAATGCTCCAAGAAGTGAGAGCGAGCAAAAAGCATATTGGATTTCATTTCATTATTTCGCTAAATATCAATGGCCTAGTCACATATTTGAACATTTCCCCCTTTCCTTGTTTTTTATTCCCCTCCCAAAATCTTTTTGTTTTCAGATGAAATATTCATGTCTGCTAAGTGATTTAACGTTGAAAAACATTAGGTACCATTACCTGGCCTCTTTTTACCTGGGGATTTTGTGGCGATGGCAAGGCAAGCTTGTCAGTGCCCTATTTCCTTCCCAAGCCATGAATGGCAGCACTTCTACAAACCTTACAATCAATTATGGTGGATACATTTACACAATCAGCAGCCTTGAGCAATGAATTGCCTTCTCTGGGCCTTTCCAAGGAGGAAAAGAAGTCATGATTACTGTAAGCAGGCAGACAAGCCACAATGTACTTTGAACCGGAGCCTGCTGGAATGAGTCCTGCCTCCAACCTGAGCAGCCAGCACAACTGAGAAGGGAGAGCTAGGAGGAAGACTCAAAGTTGGGGCAAGGCAACTCAGGTGGGGTGGGGGGGGGGAGAAGCTCACAAAAGGGGCATATCTGGCAGGGAGAGGAGCATGTGTGTGCCAGGGCCGGTTTATTTGCAGAGGGGAAAAGGTGAAATTTCTCCTGCAGCTGAACTCTTCCCTGAACTGCCTCTCTCAGCTTTAGCCTAGTTGGAACAACCCACAGATTAGAAAAGGTGTGTTCTAATGAATGGGAGCGCTGTGCATTCCCTGCCCAGCTGCAATTGTGATTAGGTCTGTATGTAACCTGTAAGAGGAGAGCACTTCCTCTGCAGAGCCCTGCCTGCTACAGAAAAAGGATTATCAAGGCCGTTTGAGGATTATTTACAAGGGAGGGCAGCTTTGGAGAAATTTTCTTCCCTTCCTATGTAACAGCTGGGATAAGGACAGCATGAAAAAGACATCGTATACAGGTGAGTAGAAACTAAATATTTCCTCGGGAATAGTCACCTCCTTTGCACAGAGCGAGAAACTACTTGTTGCAAACTACTGCCTGTCTTCTATTGGCTCAACTCTTTAGAGTTGCAAGAGGGTTTCAGGGGAGAGGAGAGGAAGAGCATTGGAAATAATAAAAAAAACTTGAGTGAATTAAGCATATGCTAAATTCTCAGATCAAAACGCAAATATCTATATCTGATATAGACAGATCAAACACAGCCTTTGGTAGGCAAAAGTTTTGATATGTAACAAATTGACATTTAAAACGGTAGTTATTTTATCTAGAACCAGCCCAACAAGTGTTGCCACTCAAGGCTCCTACAGTGCTTTTACAGATTATTTCCTACATTACAGCATTCATAGTACTCTATGCTTTTCTAACTCTTGGGCTCTGCACTGTTAAATTGCATTGAAAATGCATCGTAGACCTTAATCTTAAATTTCCAGGAGACAGCTGGTCTCTGTAACTCTGAGGACTAGAAACTTGTCATAAGATTTCATACACATTTACATACTGGAGGGCTGAAGTTCTATGATAATTTAATAGAGAATGTGTTTTAGTATACTAAGAAAGCTATTGCATAAAGTTGAAGTAATGTACAATTGAAGATACCGAGAATGTCAATATTCTGCAGGTATCTCTTTCTTGCTGGATTGCTGGTAACAGTTTGAAAATTTGGAAAGTACTTCCAGAGATTCTAGCTTGCATAGAGTAACAAATATGGTTGGGGTAAAAGCTAGGATTTGATTGCACTTGTGGCATACTGGCTAAAAAGACACTGTTCCTGTTGTTTGCAGCATATATTCTACTTGGCATCAGTATGAATAAGGCTGGTAACGAAGTCCACTCCTACTCTATATTACTCAAAAGTGTTAGACATACTGTACAAGTGGTCCTTGACTTACAACCACAACTGAGAAATTGTTAAGGGACTTTTGCCCCATTTGATGACCTTTCTTGTCAGAATTGTTAAGTGAATCACTGCACTTGTTAAGTCAGTAATATGGATGTTAAGTGAATCTGGCTTCCTTATTGTCTTTGCTTGTCAGAAGGTCGCAGCAGGTGATTTGCATGTCCCTGCAATCCTCATAAATATGAGTCAGTTGCCAAGTGTCTGAATTTTGATCACATGCCCCATAGGGACGCTGCGACAGTCATAAGTATGGGAAATGATCATAAGTCCCTTTTTTCAGTGCTATTGCAACTTCAAATGGTCACTAATTGAATGGTTGTAAGTGGAGGACTTCCTCTATATCAAGTATTAGGTCAAAGGTAGCAGGTAGAATATCATGGCACAAGGAAAACTGATTTACAATGTAAGAGGGGTAAGTGAGAATGAACATTAATTAATGAAATGAAATAAACATAGATATGCTGTTGGGAGAAAGTTCAGCAGTTCGAATCTCAGTTGGCTCAAGGATGACTCCATCCTTCCATCCTCCTGAGGTTGATAAAATGAGGACCTAGATTGTTGGGGGCCATATGCTGACTCTGTAAACCGCTTAGAGAGGGCTGTAAAGCACTGTGAAGTGGCATATAAGTCTACGTGCTATTGCAAAATATATGCAAAAAAACATTACATCTGTGTGGGCCCAGGCTGGACAATTTTAAGAATGCTGTAACTATTCCTCTTCATAAAGGGGATGAATTGCAATGAGTAAACAAAGGAATAACCTTCTTAAGTGTCCCAGGGAGGATGAGGGAATTCTGTGTGAAAGAATATGAGCGATGGCACTCAGCAAAACCTGGGAATCGCAGGGCCATGTTTTACCAGGCAGGGGGTATATGAGCCAGAGATTTGCTCCTTCATTGAGAACTGTGGGAAAGTTTATTGTGTATTTTGTTGATTCAGGAAATGAACAAAAAATCCATTGGCTTAAAAGATATGCCAAGCTTTAAGAATATGGACCAGGTTCAAATGTCTTATTTGGTGTGGGGGTAGGGGAAAAGGGGAGAGGAAATTTTAAGAAGTGGCTTGGAGCCTCAGCAAGTTTTGAAGCACCAATTGGGGCCCTTAAAATCCCCACCCTCAAAAATAAACCTAACTTTTGGCCACCAGCCTACTCTTGGGGCATTCATGAGGGGCGACTAGACCTCCTGACAAGCAGCCTGTTTTGAACCTCTGTCTAACCCCTCTCACATGTCCATAGTGCCTATGAGCCTTTGTGGAGTGGTTCTGCATAGCCAACCCCTGTGTGCTTTGGCTGAGCTTCAATCGGTTGTGAGAAAGGGCCTGCCTAGACTCTGCCAGATGAATATAGCTCATGACTAATTGGATTCTTTTTTCATATCTATATCTAACTGTAATAACTCTTCATGTAATTACTAAAATGGGGCTGATATCTGCATTGGAAGTCAACTTTCTATGCTGGCCAGAAACATTTTTTCTAATGTTGAGAGTATCATAAAATAGTAACACATAAATAAAATTATGCCACAGTATGTGCTTCATAAGCTATTCTACAAAGCACCTGAGGATAGGGCAAGAAGCAATGGTTGGAAACTAATCAAGGAGAGAAGCAACTAAGGAGAAATTTCCTGACATTCGGAACAATTAATCAGTGGAACAACTTGACTCCAGAATTTGTGAATGCTACAACACTGGAAGTTTTTAAGAAGATGTTGGTAACCATTTGTCTGAAGTAGTGTAGGGTTTCCTGCCTAAGCAGGAGGTTGGACTAGAAGACCTCCAAGGCCCCTTCCAACTCTGTTATTCTATGCTATGCTATGCTGTGCTGTGCTGTGCTATGCTGTGCTGTGCTGTGCTATTCTATTCTATTCTATTCTATTCTATTCTATTCTATTCTATTCTATTCTATTCTATTCTATTCTATTCTATGAGCCTAATTAAGGTAACATCTAGGTAGTATAAGCTCTTCTGATCTCCTTTCTGCAGTTTGTTCCAGAAGCAAAATCTGAATTGCTGAACCAGTATTTCATACTTCTCATAATATCTCAGAAAGTATTAAGTAGAATGTAAGAAACAAGGGTAATTGTGGTTTAATCCAGAAGCTTCCCAGATTTATTGGGTGTTGATGCTGGACCTCAGCCTAATTTCACATTAAGTCATCATCTTATTTATTTGTAACATAATATTATGCTGCTTCAATTATTTTAGCAGCTTAACAAAAGCCATTTATGATAATAACATGTACTGTATATTCCACTTTTCTACTTATGTAAGCCCTCTGGGTATCTTATAACAATGAAGCAAACTAGAAAATGCAGCAGTATCATTAATATTACAATCAAAATTAATTATGATTAAAATCAATAATGTAAAGCTTGATAAAAGAAATGGGGTGGTGTTTTTTTTTTGCCAGTTTCTTACATTGAAAGAATGAGGCACAAACACATCTTCCTGGAGTGCACATTTTTATAGCTCAAAAGCATACCAGAGAAGAGCCTCACTTGTCCACTTAGCACTAGGGACATCATCAAGAGGCTTCTTCTGCTCATCGGAGCAATTAGACAGATTCTTAATGGAAGAAGGGATTCCACAAAACAGTCAGCTCCTAAGCCATAAAGTTCAACACCAATACCTTCAGTGGTAGGCAATTGGCAGCCAGTTCAGATAATTCAATGTTCATATCATGTGATCCTTGTTCCTTGCATCAGTTAGCAGCTTAAGCACCACATTTTTGCATCATTTTCAACCTCCAGGAACTGTTCAGGATCAGTTCAAGTTAAAATGATGTGGCTCAGGAAATAATGTGCAAATACATTCTTCACTACAACCAGTACAGTGGTGGGATTCTACTGGTTCTACCCAGTTCAGGCGAACCGGTAGCAGTGGTGGTGGGAAGTTCTGCCTAGCTGCCCGGATGTCATCACGGATGCTCTGAGCATGCGCAGAAGGCTCTGTGCATGAGCAAAGTTGGCATTCGCACGCTCACATTTCTGAACCAGTAGCGAAGGTAAGTGAATACCACTACTAAACCAGTACCTACCAGTGCAGGAATAATTGGTTGTCAAGATTCACTCCCAAATTGAAAACCTGCTCTTTCTGAAGAAGGAAACCCTATTCAGAGTGGGCTTGACCTCAATCCCCAAATCTAGGGTATATTTTTTCTCTTACCTGGATTTAATGTCAGCTTGTTCAGGCAAAAATTATCATTATTATGATTAGGCTACATTCCTAATCATGATACTAATTGATTCTCTGAAGTAGAGCACTTTAAGACAGGGGTCTCCAGCAAAACTGGCTGAGGAACTCTGGGAGTTGAAGTCCACAAATCTTAAAGGGACCAAGGTTGGAGACCCCTGCTTTAAGGCTTTGAATTATCTCCCCCAGCTATAGTTTGCATATGTTTAACAACATAAGGGATAAGATAGAACAGAATTTCCCCATAGAAAAGCAGGCAGAGCAATAATCAAACCAGCATCACCTTCTGAATATGTTCTGACAGAAAGAACCAGCATTATTATGGAATAGTGCCCCCAAGACTCAACAGAAAGTCAGAGAGAGACCATGAATATCACCATCAAAAGCTACCAAAATGCATTGCACCCACTCATGAATCTGTTTTGAATGGAAGGGAAGAGAAGAGAAGAGGAGGTTCCATAACAGTCATCCAGGGTGGATAGAGAGACTTTGGTTGACTGAGAAGATATGGGGAAACTTTTTGGGACAACTACTGCTGGGTAGAGGAGATTGGGGAGGAGAAGAAGCCATGTGTCGCTCCACTGTCTTCTTTCCCTTTGCCTGATGTCTTCATCTGCTACACCATGAAATAGGGCTTAGTGCCCATGTTCTCTCAATATTGTGATGCCCCTTTAAGAGATTTTCATATTTCTCAACTTCCTGGTAAGCCAAAGTGTTAATCCAACTCTGCTAGAGGAAGAAGGATGTTTGGGAGCAGTCACATCAATTACACATAGGCCATCTCTGTATATGCAAAAATGTGTAACTTATTTTATGGGTTGCTTCCTTTAAAAAAATATAAAACAGTTGTTAGGGGGACTATAGAATCAAAAGAATGTAGCCCATCCCCTGTTCACAGTTCGTCCATTCTGAATCATGTCTCATTCTTCATTTATTGTTCAGTAAGGTTCAAGCAGGTGTTTCCTCTCTGAATTTCTTCGGTATGACTATGACCTAAGCATAGCTCATAAAATCATCTGCTACAATGTCCTACCTGTCAATGACTACTTCAGCGTCAACCACAACAATACACAAGCACACAATAGATACAAACTTAAAGTGAACCACTCCAAACTCGATTGCAGAAAATATGACTTCAGCAACAGAGTGGTCAATGCCTGGAATGCACTATCTGACTTGGTGGGTTTTATCCCAAAACCCCCCAAATTTTAACCTTAGACTGGCTACTGTTGACCTCACCTCATTCCTAAGAGGTCTGTAAGAGGCGTGCATAAGAGCACCAGTGTGCCTACTGTCCCTGTCCTATTGTTCCCTTTAATTGTACTCATTTTATGTATTCAATTCATGCTTATACCTATATATATTATCTAATAGGTACTCGACAAAATAAATAAATAAATAAAAATTAGTAAGGTACATACAAAATTCTACAGAAGTAAGCAAGATGCTAAACTTTTCCTACAGCCCTCCGAGACCAGAGTATCCATATTATCTATCCTAAACTGTAGGTGACCTGGGAAGTCATCTAGATATAAATCATTTACTGCAGCCATTGAAAAAAAGCTATGTGAAGATCCAAGTGACTGGTAGAGAGAACATATCATAATCCTTAAAACTGTTTGCAAGTTCCTTAGTTTAAAAACTCTTCTAGCATCATATACATTGAATAAATATCTACTGTTTTTTTCTCTTAGTTTATAATCACAGAAAGAATATTATTGTATTGGTTGGAAACCTACCTTAGGGACTTATTATTTAAATGGCTGATATAATAAAGCTTCACTACACAGTGCTTTTTGAGGGCCTTTAGATATCCAAAGACTGCAGATTATAGAAGAGAAGAATGTAATAAGGTCAGTAGAGTGTGATGATTTCATAATAGATTCCCAAAACCGAGAAGAATTTCTCAATAGAAAAGCCGAGTTTTGTGAAGAAAGACTTCTGAAATCTAGAACTCTTTCACTCTGAAACTTTTAAAATGGAAATTTACAGATTGAACTAAGTTAAAATAAGTTTGATTTGATTTGGGCTGGCCTTGTATGAATCATATTTGTCAGCCATTTTAACTGTTTAGCATAATGTGTATGTGAATCAAACCAATGTGCCATAAACTCTAAAAGTATCTTTAGGGAACTATAAGAAACTGCAAGAACTGTTTCAAGCAACAGACTTGTCAAATCAAAGCATTCTTTTATACAGGATGACCATTTATGTTCTGTCACAGAAGTGACATACTTTATATAAATCCTGCACTGTGTATTGGCAGAGACATTCCCCATTCTGTTGGCCTCTAGGAAGGTGACACTAAAACTTCTTTTCACTGGGCCAAATTTTGGAAGGCAAATGCAGCATACCTGTAGTGGGAAAGGCTAGTCCAAATTCTCCATCCTCTAGTTTATTATTGTTACAGATAATAAGTTCTCCAAAACCAGCGAAGTAATAAAAAGAGTAGCAAGTGATCTTGAGAATGCTATTAACTATCTGGCAGGTAAATAAGGGCTGGTTTGGTATATACCAATAACTGTACCCTATTCAATGTAAAAAACAGAATCACTTTGGTTGACTATGTTCATTTTGTCCTGGATAAATATAATACTAATTCTTGTGCATGAGATTACTGAAGATAGATGTAACTAGGCTTTTTAACAATCAAGCAAATAACAATATTTTTTCTGAAGAACTTTACTGATTTTTTCAGATCTATTAATCTATATGTGAAGTTCATATATATGGGGAAATCAGAACTGAATTACACAGTATAGGATTTGATTGGACTTCAGTTTTGGAAATGGACAGCTGATCCACTAATCAAGTACATCAGTGGTAAATAGTAATATCACTAATATCAACAGAAGCAATATATTAAGGCCCAGATTTTTGGGGTTGACAGTCCCAAAAGGCTTTAGCATCTCTGGATTTGAAGCAAGTTTGGTAGTTGGACCATGGTTTCCTTAAAACTTAATATTTTGCATCTATACTGAGTTTAAAAAGAAAAGTATTATAAGAAAAGTATATTTATGAGTAATGAAGATTTGTAACTGAAAAAAATAATAATTCAAAACATTAGTCTGCCTGGAATCAAGTTCCTTTTCTGTATTATATCTCTGTGACTACCAAGCCTTTAGCACTTATACTACATCATCAGCAAATCTTTTATTTATTAACTTATTACACTTACACATTTGAAGTCTCTTGCCAGTGTACAGTAATAAACACTATTCTTGGGAAACCAGATCTTCTCTTCCAAACTGTTCATAGTTTGTTTGAGATAATTAAACATTTGTTCAGGTCACTACTATATTCAGTTACTTTTAGTAAAGGATCCTTTAGGACAAAGAATGCCTCCTATTCTTTGGGATTATTCTGCTTTGGTGGCAGAACATAAATTCTATGTGCAGAATAGCTATCTGCAACTTGTAACCTTCCACTTGGGGATTCCAGTAATAGATGGTTTCAGAAAACATGCCTCAGACAATTGAAGAACTACAATGAAAGCCTTTCATATTCTCTGAAGATATGTCTTTTCTGCTTCTAGCTTAGAACCAGATTTAAGAATTCTGGATAGCAATGCCATATTGTTCTGACCCAGCTCCCCAAACACGACAAACCCTCTGTATTTAAATCAATGATTCCTTTATTAGGAGCATCAGCAACCCTGGCAAAAAGTTTGTCAATGCATGCTAACAAGTCTTTCCAGCAGTGAAGTGAATAGTTTTCTGCCACATCTCCACCCACTGCCTTTTATCTCTAGAACTAGCAACTCTGGCTCTTCCATCCCAAGGATCGGCCCACAGATTTCCTCTGCTCTCCTCTCCTCTGCCTTCTGCACATCCGCATGTCAGGCACTGGACCCAGATGTTTCTCCTCTTCCTCATCAGCCACCTCCAGACCTGGGGGGCCATTGACTCTCCATCTGAGGGCTTGTGGATGGCCCAGGCTCTGCCTCTGTCTCTCTCTCTCTGCCAGCTCCATTCCAGCTTCCCCTCGGAGCTCTCGGGTTGCCTTGATGTTGACCCTGACTCCCACGCCTCTTCCTCATCTGATTCGGCTGCTGGAACAGCCGGCGGCCAACAGGCCACAACACATATGGATGTTATCAATAGTTCTGAGATGACCCCATTCTGGATCTATCTTCTGAAGAGGTCCAGCTGTTGCCTTCATTTGGTTTGACAACAAACCTTTCTAACTCTTCAATAGCAACAATTGCTACTGAAATGCAAGTGAAATCTACAACAACTGCTGTGCTATGAAGTTTCTATAATTGCAAATTAACAGCCTTGCATTTTCTGGCTAGCCATGCTCACCAAAAATAGTAGATAACAGCTGGACTTCCCAACCACAACAGTTGCCCTTCACATTAAGTTGACCATAAGATACTACAGATGAAGCAACCTCTGTTAAGATTTTTTTTAAAAAAAAACCCAATATTTTACATAAAACAGCTATTGTGTTTCAGGAACTATTCACACCTTGGTGAAACATTATTTTTAAATGAATGCCATATTACTCATTATCTTGGCATGAAATTTAGCCTGCCTTGACTTGTTCAGTTCCTGGAAGATAGAAGAGTGGTTATACATGTATGGCTTTTTATTGATTCCAATTAAAAAAAAAGACACACTGCTTATTATGTTCATTTTAACTCTAATGATAATGTTCAGCATCAGAAACTAACTACAGCTGAGCTCTTAATTTGTATCTGTGAATTTAGTTGCTGTTAAAAGGGGGATATTTAATGTACCTTAAACAAACACAAGGAAGCATTCGCATGACATATCCCTGGGGATGTATGGAGAGTAGAAATGTTTGCCAATATCAAAATGTATCAAAATGAGATCTGATTTTCATGACTTTTGAGGTTTTAATGTTTTTAGCATGCTAATTGTTTTATTTTACAATATACCGTATTTTTTGGCGTATAAGAGGCTCCGGACTATAAGATGCACCCACCTTTTTGGAAAACAAGAAAAAGAAATCTGCCTCTGCCTCCCAGCAATTTTGCCTCATTGCAGCAAACAGCAAACAGCCTGCTTTACTTTCATTTTCGTTTTTGGCATAACTTGATTAGCACAAGAAAAAGAAAAACTGCTTCCAGCAATTTACCTCCTTACAGCAAGCAGAAGAGGCCCGCACAGCAATAGGCAATGGCAATCCCTGCAGCCTGAAACAGCTGAGAGTCAGGAGGCCGATCCAAGGGACAATCAACTTGTACTAATTAGACTGTGCTGAAGCTGAAATGGGCTGTTTCTTCTTGCTGCTTGCTGCAAGGAGGTAAATTGCTGGGAGGCAAAGGCCAAAGGTTGGGGGGGCAGTGGGTGGGTGGGGCTACAATTCGGTGTATTTCCCTTTTAGGTGGGGAAAAAGGTGGATCTTATACTCCGAAAAATAAAGTAAGAAGCCCAGAGTTGCTAGACGCTGACAGCATAGCACAGTAGTATATCCGAATGATAATAAGAAACAAAACACAGTATTATTTTAATGGAAATCTACAGTTTTTACTCCCAAGAACATTTGTGTCTTTGGAGAATTTCTATTCCAGTTAAACATGAGGGGAGAGTTAAACAAGAGAGGAGGTTTGATACTAATTGCCATCTGAGATTTCCTCCATGTCTCTTTACTGAAACTAAACAGGGCTTGATTTGGGCAGGATCAAGATGGAAGATGATCAGAGAATAATTGCCTGCTTTGAGTTCTGCTTTGGAAGAAAAGCACGGTTTAAATATATGAAAGAAGCAAGAGTTCTTCATTCCAAGGGGATGTAGCCCTTAGATATTTCTAACAGAATTGCCAGCCTGTTACTCTCTGTATATATTTGGTATCTGTCCCCCCCAAATTCTTTAGCCAGACAGCCAGACATTTACAGAAAAGAACAGTTTGGATAAAGCTGTTACTAAGATTACGTTTTCAATGAAAACAATAAGCATAATCATAGGTCTATGCAGGTAGTCCTTGACATACAACAGTTCATTCAGTGTCTGTGTAAAGTTACGATGACACTGAAAAAAAGGTGATTTACGACTATTTTCCACACTTACAACCATTGCGGCATTCCTATGGTCACACAATCAAAAATCAGACACTTGGCAATTGATGGTTACAATGTCCTGGGACCTTGTGATTCCCTTTTGCGACCTTCTGACAAGCAAAGTCAATGGGAAAGACAGATTCACTTAACAACCCATGATACTAACGTAACAACTGCAGTAATTCACTCAACAGCAGTGCAAGAAAAATGCATAAAATGGGGCAAAACTCATTTAACAATTGTCTCACTTAGCAAGAGAAATGTTGGGCTTAATTGTGGTTATAAGTTGAGGACTACCTGTAGTTGGCGCTCAATTCCTCTAGGAAAATGTTGTCACCAAATAAATAAATGCATGTGATGGTCTCACTCAATTGCATTTCTAAAATCAGGAAATGTACTGTATGAGATTATTCAGGAGAAGAACTGAATTCCAGGTAATGTAAAAAAACAACAACCCTGCCCTCAGGACATAACATGAAAGTTCATCTGAGTGAAAGTTTTAATTGTTAGGTAGGATATTAGAAATTAGTCTGGCCTCTGAGCCATAAACTGTGAAATGACAGTTTTTTGCTCTACTTTTGACTTATTGTCAAAGTTGGAAAGTTCAACCTCTCCAGTGATTTAAAAACAATTGGTCAGTTTTGTGTTTCATTTCATTTTCAGCTTGTTTCAGGTGAAAATTCCTCTACAAACAAGTTCCTATTTGCTTTCAAATAACTCATTTTTTTCCCTTTGAATCATTGGAAAAGAAAACACACAGTAAATGTTTGCTTTCTCTTAATCTGGAAGCAGCAGTAACTGTTCTACTGTGTGAAGAACTTTGTGTTTTTCCTTTAACATACTAGAAGAAATTCCTGTGGCCTCTTTTTGTACAATTATGTGAACTAGAGCAGTTTGAGTTTACAACATCATATTAGAAGTCAGCTTTTTTTCTCCAATCTTTCCATGCATCAGTCTCCTTCCTCCAGCCCTTCCTCACAACTAAAAAGCACCTTTCCCCCCCCTTCCATTGAAAACACTGTGCCCTTGTTTTAAGCAACTGCTTTTTACATTATTATTTTTTTTTGATGGTACAGTCACATTGTAATGCCGGTAAACAAAAGTCGCAGTGCACTGTCAGGTTTACCTGTGGACTTCGGGATTATGAAATATAACCAATTCATGTAGAACACTTATCAGACTCATTCATTAGTCACCTCTGACTTTAGGGCTAACGACGATCTAAATTTCAATATCCTTTTCCATTGTTGTGTTGGAAAATCAATACCTTCTTGAGCCAGACTCTTGTGGTTAGGAATATTGTATTTCTTATTTCTTCATCACATTCCTATCTCTGTAGAATATTGACTCAATGTTTGGTTATTGACTGATGGCCTGAAACACATTCTCAGGTATATTTTGAACTCTAGGTTCTATTTCCAATAAAGTTTCCATTTGCATAATATAATATAATATAATATAATATAATATAATATAATATAATAATATAATATAATATAATATAATATAATATAATATAATATAATATAATATAATATAATATAATATAATATAATATAATATAATAATATAATATAATATAATATAATATAATATATTATAATATAATATAATATAATATAATATAATATAATATAATATAATAATATAACAACAGAGTTGGAAGGGACCTTGGAGGCCTTCTAGTCCAACCCCCTGCCCAGGCAGGAAACCCTACACCATCTCAATCAGATGGTTATCCAACATTTTTTTAAAAATTTCCAGTGTTGGAGCATTCACAACTTCTGCAGGCAAGTCGTTCCACTTATTAATTGTTCTGTCAGGAAATTTCTCCTTAGTTCTAAGTTGCTTCTTTCTTTGATCAGTTTCCACCCATTGCTTCTTGTTCTACCCTCAGGTGCTTTGGAGAACAGCCAGACTCCCTCTTCTTTGTGGCAACCCCTGAGATATTGGAACACTGCTATCATGTCTCCCCTAGTTCTTCTTTTTATTAAACTAGACAATACCCAGTTCCTGCAACCGTTCTTCATATGTTTTAGCCTCCAGTCCCCTAATCATCTTTGTTGCTCTTCTCTGCACTCTTTCTAGAGTCTCAACATCTTTTTTACATCGTGGCGACCAAAACTGGATGCAATATTCCAAGTGTGGCCTTACTAAGGCATTATAAAGTGGCACTAACACTTCACGTGATCTTGATTCTATCCCTCTGTTTATGCAGCCCAGAACTGTGTTGGCTTTTTTAGCAGCTGCTGCACACTGCTGGCTCATATCTAAATGGTTATCCACTAGGACTCCAAGCTCCCTCTCACAGATACTACTATTGAGCAAGGTACCACATATACGGTACCTGTGCATTTTGGTTTTTTTGCCTAAATGTAGAATCTTACTTTTTTCACTGTTGAATTTGATTTTGTTAGATAGCGCCCAATGTTCAAGTCTATCAAGATATTTCTGTAACTTGAGCCTATCTTCTGGAGTGTTGGCTATTCCTGCCAGCTTGGTGTCATCTGCAAATTTGATGAGTTCCACATCTATCTTCTCGTCCAAGTCGTTGATGAAGATGTTGAAGAGTACTGGGCCTAAAACAGAGCCTTGGGGTACTCCACTGCATACTACCCTCCATGTGGATGTAGTTCCATTGAGGACTACACGTTGAGTGCGGTTGGTTAGCCAGTTATGAATCCATCTGGTGGTGGTGCTGTCTAACCCACATTTTTCTACTTTATCTAGTAGTAGGTTATGGTCTACTTTATCAAGAAGGATGCCAAAAGGGAACACAAATTTCATAAACATAGGTGTTGTGTCTGCGCCCCCCGAGCCGGGCCTGCTGCCAGAAAGTGACTTGGACAGTGAGGGGGAAGGGCCGTCAGGACTTACCTCAGGAGCACCGGCTTGCCTGGCTCAGCTCCAGGAGCCAGAAACAGGCCAGGTGGAAGAGATAACGAGGCCTCCATCCCCTGACTCTTCCCCCCACCCAGGCCACGCTTGCAGACCCAGCTGACGGCAATCAGGCTTGGTTTCATAGGCAGGACAGGAGGGAACAACAGAAGCAAGGGTGGGGCAAGCCTAGGAAGTGCTGAATCATGGAGCCACACCCCACAGGATATAAAAGACAGCAAGAGATGCTTGTCTCTTTGTAACAGGCAAATCCACTGATTACGAGCTGAAGTTTGTTTCTGAGTGACTCAGCATCGTGGAAGATAATGGAGGCTCTTGGCAGACGCTGGCTATTCTGCTGCCAGAGCTGATAGCGATGGTTAATTAAGCCATCATTCGGACGGAGGCGAGGGAGGACAGAACAATAGGTATTTAAAAATGGCATTCATAATTTATAGTCATTTTTTGGAATTGTTTTGAATAATGAAGATTTCCACATAATAGACCTGATAATAGCAAGAGCACTTACACTTATATACTGCTGCAGAGTGCTTTATAGCCTCTCTAAGTGGTTTACAGAGTCAGCATTTTGCCCCCAACAATCTGGGGGCACCTTGGAAGGATGGAAGGCTGAATCAACCTCGAGCGGGTCAGGATTGAGGGACTCCGATTCCGAGCAGTGTGACCAGAGTTAGCCCGCAGTACTGCATTCTACCACTGCTCAGTCCCTTAACAATAGAATTATTAGCAAAAAGGGGACTTAAAGATCATCAGGTCCAATCTCTGTTCATCTAGTAGCAGATAACCATCTAATCTCTGTGTGAAGACCTCCAGCAAAGTAGGACTCATCACTTTATATATCAGTCTGTCTGTTCCTCTGGTGGACAAAATACAACCAAGAAGTCCTAATGTCTGACTTCAACCTGTTTTCTTGTAATCTTATCCCATTGCCTCTAATCTTGTCCATGGCCATTATCAGACAAATCCCTTGCACCTTTAACTTTTTTTTTTGAACAGTTATAAGATATATCTTCCTTTAAATTTCTTTTCTATAAGTTAAAAGTACACAGGTCCTTTAACTGTTTCTCATAAGGCTTGGTTTCCAGACATTAACTAATTTGGGAGTCTTCCTCCAAACTTATTCCAATCTGTCTCTGTCCTTTTTGAACTAGAGTGCCCAGAACTGGACACAGTATTTCAAGTGAGATGGTATCCATGGCAGTGTAGAGCAGAAAAATTGTTTCCTGTGATTTGAATTCTATGCATCCCAGAATGGCATTTGCTTTTAAACAATTGCAATCTTGCCTGATCTGTAACTTGTGGTTGACAATCCTCCCCAGATAATTTTGCATGTGCTACTGCCAAGCCAATAGAAAAATATAAAAGAAATCTCTCCATGGAGAGAAAAAGTCATTTGTAAGCCTTTTAAAGCAGTTGGCCAGAATTGATGGAGAGTTTAGTCCTCTATTTTCCTTTCAGATAGTTCTTTATAAGCAGAGCTGAGAGGATACCTTCAAAAAAAGGACTGTGCTCTGTAAAGTAGGACACACAACTATCCTTTTTCCAGTGAGAGAATAGTGTTGTGACCCAGGTTCCTGGACCCAGACTCCTGGACTCGGATGATTCAGAAAATGAGGGAGAAGACCTGGCAAGCCCTGCTTCTCTTGAGCCCTCTCCCTCCCTGGCACCCACTCAAAGGGAGGGGTCGGCAAGGCCTGATTCTCCCGGGCCTTCTTCTGATTTGGCAACGCCCCAAGAACAGTTTTGGAGGGACGCAAGGTTACGAAGGCTTGATCGGCGTGCGCAGCAGCGGAAGAGTTGGGACAAAGCCAAGTCATAATTGTCATGCAGTGACATCTGCAGAGACTATAAATAGGAGGCGGGACTTCCTGGTTTTTTTGTCTCGGACAAAGCAATGAATTTGGCGCAAGCTAATTCATGGAGGGAAGAATATATTCGTGAGTAATTCTGGCCTTATCTATAATTTCCTCGTTATCTCCAGAAACTTGGCAGGCCCGTGGGTAGACGTGGCCAGGACATGTATCTATGTAAATAAAAGGAAAAAAAAAGGAAGGCCTCTGACGGACTCTTTGCTGGGAGTATTGGGGGAAGGGAAACAGAACATTTTGTCCGAGACCTGACTAAAACATCTTCCACCAAAGATGGATCAGCAGCAGGTACAGCAGCAGTTAGAGCAGCTACACGCGGCTAATCAACAGCTCCAGCAGCAAGTGGCTCACTTGGCAGGCCAACTTGCTGCCAGGAATGTGCCTGCAGCCCCCCCCCATCCTCCCACCTCCTCCTCGCCGCAGGTGCCCGATAACCGTGCCGGATAAGTTTTCTGGGCAGCCTGAGATGTTCCCGACCTTCTTGGGACAGTGCCAGCTCTACATGGCTATGAGGCCAGAGGATTTCCCAGACGACCGGGCTAAGGTGGCCTTCGTGATTAACCTTCTTTCCGGCTCGGCTGCTCGATGGGCCACGCCTCTTGCTCCAGGACAGCCCCTGCTGGCGGACCAACAGCGTTTTGGCAGCACCACGCACCATGTATGAGGACCCGTCAATGCTGACGGCAACCAGGCGCCTTAAGGAACTCCGTCAAGGGAAACGCCTGCAGGAGTACATCGCCGAATTTCGCCTTTTGTGCCAGGACTCTGACTGGAATGATGCAGCGCTGGTGGACGTTGCCCAGGAGGGACTCTCAGAGGAATTGCAAGACGAGCTGGCCCGCGTGGAGGCGCCATGACCTCGACAACTTGGTGCCCTTTGTCTCCGCCTCGATGCCCGTCTGCAACGGCGACCGTCCCGTCGCACCCCGGGACCCTCCGTCGACATCTGCACCCCACTTCCTGCACCACCAGCACCCAGGGTCGCCCCACGCTTTGTAACCGCTGCGGAAGAGCCCATGGAGTTGGGAGCGGCCAGACCTCGCCTAACAGCCCAGGAGCGGAACCGAGGCGCCAAGGGGATTGTGCCTGTACTGTGGGGAGCCCGCCACTTCGCCGCTTCTTGCCCCAGAAAGCGGCGGGCACGACGCCGTCCCCGAATCACAGCGTGACCAATCGAACGGAGCAGGCCCGACTGGGAAACCCTAGGTCGGGCACGCATTAAGCCCCCACTGGACGCTATGGAAGTAGACTCTGGGCCCCCTCGGCATCTGATTCTGGACACACGGATATGGTTGGGGAACCAGTCGGACGGGCTCCAGGCGCATGCGCTGGTGGACTCAGGGGCCACAACAAACTTTATGGACCAGGCCTTTGTGACCCAGTTTGCGGTCCCCGTGGTTCCGGTGGACCCTCCGGTGCGGGGAGAGACAATTGGTGGACGGGAACTGGTGTCCGGCCCCATTAAATTCGCCACCCAGCCTTTGTGCCTGGCTATTGGGGACCATGAGGAGGCGATCCAGTTTTATGTCACGGCGGACCTTCATTTTCCCTTGGTCCTTGGGTTGGCCTGGCTTCGGACCCACGATCCTCAGGTGGCCTGGTCGCGGAACGCCATCTCTTTCCCGAGTCTGCAGTGCGTCGATCACATCCGCCACACCTGTGCCGCCAGAACGCCCCACCGCTGCCATCACCTTGCCTCCTGAGCTGACGGACTTCGCCGCCGTGTTCAGCGAGAAGGAGGCGGACCGACTACCCCCGCATCGGCCCTACGATTGCCCCGTGGACCTTCTGCCCAACGTACCACTGCCTGTGGGATGCCTGTATTCCATGTCGGAGCCCGAGTTGGCCGCCTCAGGGACTTCCTGACAAAAACCTGGCCCGAGGGTTCATCCGCCTTCAAAGTCCCTCTCTCGGCCCCGGTCCTCTTTGTGAAGAAGAAGACAGGGACTTGCGCCTATGCTGTGATTACCGCCGGCTAAACGCCATTACGGTGCGGAATCGCTACCCCCGCCGCCATCCCGGAGCTACTGGAAAGGTTGCGGAGGCCACGATCTTCACCAAGCTCGATCTCCGGGGCCTACAACCTGGTGCGGATACGAGAAGGAGACGAATGGAAGACGGCATTCGCACCCGATACGGACACTACGAATACACTGTCATGCCATTTGGGTTGACCAATGCTCCCGCCGTTTTTCAGCACTTCATGAACGACGTGTTCCGAGACATGTTGGATCGGTTCGTGGTTATCTACCTCGACGACATCCTGATTTACTCCCGGTCCAGGAAAGCCACCTTCGACACGCCAGTCTGGTTCTGCAACGCTATGGAGCAACAACTCAATGCGAAACTGGAGAAATGCATCTTCTTCCGGACTTCCATAGAATTCCTCGGCATATCATCTCGCCCGAGGGCATAGCCATGGACCCATGTAAAGTAGAAGCTTTGTGTAGCTGGGAAGCCCTCGCCGGGTGAAGGATGTTCAGCGCCTACTGGGCTTCGCCAACTACTACCGGACCTTCATCCCGGCTTCGCCACACTGACAGCTCCACTTACCCAGCTCCTCAGGAAGAAGGTTGCATTCCGTGGGGTCCCCGCAGCAAGAAGCATTCACAGCCCTCAAGAAAGCCTTCGTCACGGAACCCGTCCTGAGGCATCCCGACCCGCTCCGCCTTTTGTGGTGGAAACGGACGCGTCCAATGTGGCTCTGGGAGCGGTGCTGCTACAGGCTCCGGCGAATGGCGGCACACTTTTTCCTGCGCTTACTACTCCCGGAAACTCAACCCTTCCGAGCGCAACTACACTATCTGGGAAAAGAGTTGCTGGCTATCAAGGCTGCATTCGAGGCTTGGCGACACCATCTGGAGGGGCCCGACATCAGGTGGAGGTCCGAACGACCATCGGAATCTCGAGCACCTCACCACAGCTCGGAAGTTGAACCAGCGGCAGATCCGTGGTCGTTGTTTTTGCCCGGTTCAACTTCCGCGTGACCTACATTCCCAGCGGTCACAACCGGAGGGCGGATGCCCTGTCCCGCAAGCCAGAGTACCTCTGCGCCAAGGACCCCTTCCTCCACGGACAGTGCTGCCGGCAGAAGCCTTGGCCGCAGCACGGGAGCCAGTGGACTTGCGGGCCCAGGTGCGAGGCGCAGCGCCAGGACGCCTGGTCGCAGCAAAGGAGAGCGGAGGTGGGCCCCACGCCTCCTTGGACCTTGGAGGAGGACTTACTCAAGTTTGGGCGATTATATGTGCCCACAGGACCACTCCGAGCCCTCGTCATGACCCAGTGCCACGACAACCCTGCAGCAGGACATTTTGGGTTCTTCAAGACCCTCCACCTGGTGACACGGACCTTTGGTGGCCCAGTGCGGCATGATATACATGCCTACGTGACATCCTGCGTACCGTGCCGGCAAGCCAAGACCGCCACGGGGCCCCTCCGGCTCCTCCAGCCCTTGCCGACACCCGACAGACCCTGGGGCGATCTCTATGGATTTCCTGACAGACCTGCCGCCGTCCTCTGGGTTCACCACGGTGCTGGTGGTGGTGGACATGCTCACCAAGATGGCACACTTCATCCCATGCCGCTGACTGCCCACAGCCGCAAAACGCCCGCCTCTTTCTGCAGCACATCTTCCGCCTCCATGGTCTACCGGACAGGGTGGTTTCGGACCGTGGAGTTCAGTTCACAGCCCGCTTCTGGAAGAGCCTGATGGCGCGTTGGAGGTGCAGGTATGTCTGTCGTCATCGCACCATCCGGAGACCGGCGGGGTACAGAGAAGGTCATCGGTATACTGGAACAGTATCTCCGTTGCTTCATCAACCAGCAACAGGACAACTGGGCCGACTACCTGTCCTGGCGGAGTTTGCTTTTAACAACTCTCAGCACACCTCTACTCAGATGACCCCGTTCTTTGCCAATGTGGGTACCATCCGCGGCTCTTCCTCTGGCACCACCGGACTCTCCTGTTCCCGAACGCAGACCTTCCTGACGGAATTGCATGCGGTCCAACAGTTGGTACGTCAGCAGCTGAATCGGGCAAAGGAGGACTACAACGGTCCGCCGACCGCTCCCGACGGGCAACGCCCCGCTGGCAGTTGGAGACCGGTGTGGCTCTCCACCAAACACCTCCCGTCCGACCGCCCGGTAAAGTTGGACCACCGATTCATCGGCCCGTTCCCTGTCGAGGCAGTCATCAACCCGGTAGCCTACCGACTGACCCTGCCACGATCCATGCGGATCCACCCGTTTTCACCGGTCCCTTCTGGTTCCTGAGGCCACACCGAGTCCCCTTCGGTGCCCAACAGCACCGTCACTGTCGCTGAGGACGGATCTGAGGAATCTGAAGTCCACAGCGTCACGAGACTCTCGCTGGCTAAAGGGTCGTTTCCAATATTTGATCGCGTGGAAGGGATACGGGACTGATTTCTCCTGGGTAGATGCCTCCGGCGTTCATGCCCTGACCTGGTGCAGGCCTTCCATGAGCAGAACCCAGCCCGACCGCATCCCGATCGTCAGCCCGGGGAAGGGCCCTGCGGTGAGGATAGTGTTGTGACCCAGGTTCCTGGACCCAGACTCCTGGACTCGGATGATTCAGAAAATGAGGAGAAGACCTGGCAAGCCCTGCTTCTCTTGAGCCCTCTCCCTCCCTGGCACCCACTCAAAGGGAGGGGCCGGC
This sequence comes from Ahaetulla prasina, assembly GCF_028640845.1. Classification (NCBI taxonomy): domain Eukaryota; kingdom Metazoa; phylum Chordata; class Lepidosauria; order Squamata; family Colubridae; genus Ahaetulla; species Ahaetulla prasina. The sequence continues at coordinate 126,094,397 of NC_080540.1, forward strand.
AAGGCCTGATTCTCCCGGGCCTTCTTCTGATTTGGCAACGCCCCAAGAACAGTTTTGGAGGGACGCAAGGTTACGAAGGCTTGATCGGCGTGCGCAGCAGCGGAAGAGTTGGGACAAAGCCAAGTCATAATTGTCATGCAGTGACATCTGCAGAGACTATAAATAGGAGGCGGGACTTCCTGGTTTTTTTGTCTCGGACAAAGCAATGAATTTGGCGCAAGCTAATTCATGGAGGGAAGAATATATTCGTGAGTAATTCTGGCCTTATCTATAATTTCCTCGTTATCTCCAGAAACTTGGCAGGCCCGTGGGTAGACGTGGCCAGGACATGTATCTATGTAAATAAAAGGAAAAAAAAGGAAGGCCTCTGACGGACTCTTTGCTGGGAGTATTGGGGGAAGGGAAACAGAACAAATAGATTCTCAAAGGACTTGACTACTGTGTACAATCCAAATACATTTGAAGTATGATTTGTTTATTTTTGATATATTTCATAATAGGTCTAGCAACATTAATATATAACAGTCTTTATTTAAACACACTGGAGTGTGTCTTTTGTATGCATGATTAGAATATAATTGATAGATATTAAAGTAGAGCCAGAGAGTGAGTAGCAAAACCAAGGTATGTTTTTTTTAGTGAAGCCGCATGCGTCCCTCTGCTGGTTTGGCCACACAAGCAGCACGAAAATAGAGAATTGTCCTTTTATGGTTTCTTTTTCAATTAGTGTGTTGCAAATGATTTTTTTTCTACTGGAACAAAAATAGACCCGTTATTAAATTTCCCTCTTTGGCTTGCTCCATCTGGAAGAAGCCCTTCATTTGCATTCAAATGATCCAGCAATCTACAAACATGGCCCAAATCAGAAGTCTGCAACTATGGTGTTTAGGAGAGTTACAAGGATCCTCAATAATAGCATCCGATCTGGCCAGACCTGGATTAAACAAAATTGTCCTCTGTATTCCATGTCCCTTTTTGATAATCATACCACCGAGGTAATATTGCCAATTGTTTTGGCAAACTACATCACAAAAAAGGCTTTAAGAGTTGTAAACCTAATCTTACGTAGCTTCTTCTCCAGAAACACTACACTACTAACCAGAGCTTATAAAACATTTGCTAGACCAATTCTTGAATACAGCTCGCCTGTCTGGAACCCATACCACATTTCAGACATCAATACAATTGAACGTGTCCAGAAATATTTTACAAGAAGAGTTCTCCACTCCTCTGAATACAACAAAATACCTTATGCCACCAGACTTGAAATCTTGGGTTTAGAAAACTTAGAACTCTGCCGCCTTCGACAGGACCTGTGTTTAACTCATAGAATCATCTATTGCAATGTCCTTCCTGTTGAAGACTACTTCAGCTTCAATCACAACAATACAAGAGCAAACAATAGATTTAAACTTAATGTTAACCGCTTCAATCTTGATTGCAGAAAATATGACTTCTGTAACAGAGTTATTAGTGCTTAGAACACACTACCTGACTTTGTGGTTTCTTCTCAAAATCCCCAAAGCTTTAACCAAAAACTGTCTACTATTGACTTCACCCCATTCCTAAGAGGTCTGTAAGGGGCGTGCATAAGAGCACAAATGTGCTTACTGTTCCTGTCCTATTGTTTCCTTTCATTATATCCAATTAATATAGTTCTTACATACTTATACTTATAGATATGCTTATATATTATATAGTTACTTTCATGCTTATGCTTATATATACTGTTGTGACAAAATAAATAAATAAAATAAATAAATAAATTGCATGTATCCTCTAGAACAGGGGTCTCCAACCTTGGTCCCTTTAAGACTTTTGAACTTCAACTCCTAGAGCTTTGCTGGCTGAGGAACTCTGGGAGTTGAAGTACACAAGTCTTAAAGGGACCAAGGTTGGAGACCCCTGCTCTAGAAGCTATGGGGTATAGCTTATGATATGCCCTGAAAAAAAAAATTATACTACAGAAAGCCACAGCAGATTTTTCCCCCAAGAGGGGGCTGCCCTCTTAGCAATAGCCAACAATTCTGAGAACTGAAATCCACACAGCAGGAAGTCATCCCAGGGGAAGGATGTGTGTGCATGTGTATGTGTGTGTGTGTACCTTTCAGACAATCTTAACTCCTGGTGATTACCTAGACAGATCTATGCACTTTCTTGACAACATTTTCAGAAGTAGTATGCCCTTGCTGTCTTTTGATGACAGAGAAAGGATGACTGGCTTAAAGACTGCCACATGGCTTCAGGCCTTAAGTAGGACTAGAAATGACGTTTTCTTGCTCATACTTCAGCATCTTAACTGCTAGACCAAGCTGGCTGTGCTGTGTGGTAAAATTAGCTTCAAAGATTGTAAAAACAAATATTGATACATATTATTGTTTAGCTTGATGGGAAGTTATTAAATCCTTCTAAAAGTTCCTTTAAAACACATACTTTCCATTTTGATTAATTTTCTTCTTACGTTTGACAGCCTTTCTTCACTGAAATATCTTTCAGAATTTTTAGTTCGATAGTCAAGTTAGTAACTTTTCTGGTGTGCATGTCCAACTTTAAAGCCTTTGACTAACTGGGTGTCATTTCCTTACTTTAACCTGTTCCTATGATTTCTCCTGTTTGTTTTTTTGCTTAATTATGATTCTGGGGCCTTTGTGATTCATTGTGACAGGATTTCCTGTCCATTATTACAATGTCTAGAGGAAAAATTATAGAGCTTTATTATCACAATTGCTCAACCCTTGGTCCACAGCTGTAACAGCCAGGACCTGTTTTTCCCACAAAGATATTACCTTTGTTAAATATTATTTGAATTAAGAAACACCTACATGCCACAAAAGGCAAATATAGTATTTATTGTCAACGATGTATAGCTTGCAATTTTGCAAGGTTAGCTTGCAATTTTGGCCAAGCAAGAATTGTAAAAATTCTGTGAGGTTTCCTCTTTTCTGGGTATTAGATATTTGACTATGGCGTATATGAACAGCTTTATGCTGTTGAACGATAATTTGCTTTTTTTACAGGTTAGGCAGTCAAGAGAATGCTGCGTGCAAAAGGCCAAAGGAATTTAGCAAAGTTGTCTATTCGTCCACTAGTGATCTACGTGTGTGCTCAGTGAAGCCAGATCCCTGCATGCTGATGTTTTCTCAGAGCTCTTTATGATTTGGTATTGCTACAAATTTAGCTGAATGTTTGATTGTGCTGTAATCAATGCTGGAGCGTTTGCTGCCATTTTTCTTTAGAGAAGTCAACATCTTTTCAGACTAACAACATTAGTTAATGGAATCAATCCTTGAAGATTAAGGAGCTAATCTGTATTTTGAGCCTACGCCAAATACATGCACAATCTTAAAGTGTTCTTAGTTTGCAGTTTTTAGTTTGCATTTTAATTAGGCACTTTCATCTCAGCTGTGGTGTATGTCGGTGTATATTATCCAATTAGAGGAAAGATTAACCAAAAACATCCATATAAAGGCAATTTATTTATTTAATAGATTTTTATCCCATCTTCATTACTTTATAAGTAACTTATAAGGGGGAGAAAACACATACTACTCCTTCCTCCTCCTATCTATGGAGATTCTCAGTCATCCAGGTCATGGTTGGCCCAAAAATGCTTTTTCAAGAGCTTTCAGCTCAGAGCAGAAGATGCTTCCTGGATGAGAAGCAAAACGTCTTCAAAGAAAAACTAGAAAGTCCAGTTGCCTCTTGAAAAAGCACCTTTGGACCTTTCTCCTCCAATTTCTCCCCAAAACAGCAAACCCATGAGGTGGTTGGGTTGAGAGAAAATGAATGGCCCAAAGTCACCCAACTGGCTTTCATGTGTAAAGTAGAACTAGAATTCACAGTCTCCTGCTCTCTAAGTCAGCACCTTAACTACTACGCCAAACTGGATATCTAGGCATTGGTAATGAGGCTATGAAATTTATGAGTCTGAGATGACTAAAAATATGTTTTTAGTCCAGCTTTACCATTTTTGTCCTTCATGAGCAAGAAATGACCCAATTATCATGATAAAAATGTTCTCCCAAAGAACTTCTCATAATTAGCTCAGAATTTTGTATGGTTGTCATAAAATAAATGGCAAACTTACCCTTTTCTCTTTTAATCAAACATTTGGTTCCCTTTTAGCATGCCACCATTGTTAGGATTGACCTGTAATATGATGAACCATTGTAGAGCTGATTCATGGGATTTAAGAATAGAAGTCCTTTAAAAACCTAGAATTATTCCCAGACGGATTCTGACAGTTCCTCTATAATTGGGCTTGAAATAAAAAACTACATAGATACATTAATTTTCCAACTGATTTAATGTATTCATTCACGTTAAAGCAAAACCTAGTCCCCGTGATGAAAATTCACAATTCTTCTGAATTTTAAAAGAAACTTGCTTGATTGATTTTGTCCTACCCAGATTATTTTTTTACTTGAGTTTTTAAATGAGGAAAACAATTTCTGGTCTTACTGTTCAAAAAATAATTTAAGTATTTTGTACTGTATTTGTCCATTACCTCAAGTGGAGGGGCAGTCCAAACATTTGTACAATAAATAACATGCAAAATATTTGTGCACACAAAACCTGCCTTACTTCCTTTCATTCCCTCATATTGCACCAATATCAGATTAGGGGGGGGAAATAAATGCAAAACTGTCATTTTGTTTGACATCACACCTCTTTTCTGAACAGGAATTGCTTTCTCCCATAGAGAATTTCATTCCCCAAATTGGTTTTAATTATTGAATTAAAATCTTTTGCCTTTTTGGTGAAGTCATGTTGAAAGAAAAATTCTCTTTCTTTTTGTCTGAGTACCAAGAATACTGAGGAGGTCAGTACTTGAAATGTTATTAAGTCCAACTCTGTCTGACTAGAAGTGGACAGAAATTAATGGCCGCACAATGTTGTGACATAATCACATAGTGGTGGAAACCTTCCCCAATGTTTAGCAAATCTGCCAAGTAGCTCAACAGTAAAGGAAGAACCTAGTTACCACTGTTATTAAGCTGTGAGTATCTGTGGAGATTCTCAGTCATCATGTCATGGATGTTCCAAAGGTGCTTTTTCAAGAGGCAACTGGACTTTCTTTGTTTTTCCTTGAAGACATTTCGCTTCTCATCCAAGAAGCTTTTTCAGTTCTGAAGAAGAAAAGAAGAAGAGAAATTCTGAAATTTCTGAAATTCAGAAATAACATACCAGTACAAGCCTTTTAACAAATAAAAGTAAAAGAAAGGCATCACATTAATTATGATCATATGATCTCTTTAGAAAGAGAATGCTGCAGGCAGGATTCCTATATTAAGTTCACCGAAGACATAATTTCTCTCCTTTCCCCACTTAAAATAACTCTTCCATCCTATTATTTCTCAAATTCCATGAGAGTGAGCAAGCAATGATGCAGAATCCAGGCATTTTCCAAAGCTGTGAAAACAATTAATGTACACTGTATTACACTTGAGAAGATCAAATATGTAGCCCTCTCTTTAAATTAATAGAAAAGCCATAATATCTTTCACTGTATAATATATAATTATTGCTTTTCAAAATGGTATTTGCACTTCAGGGGGCCCACGATTATGATATCCCCCGTCTCTTCTCTAGGGAACTTCTCTAGGGAAGTTTGGTAGATAAATATAAACACTTCACTAATAAATAAGTATAATTTAGCCAAAGAGCGTTGTGGTAAAATGAGAAAGATGCTTCTCTAGCTGAAGTATCCCAGCAAGGGAACATTGATTCCATTCTAAGGGTGCCAATTTTTAAGCCACTTAAAGCTGTCAGCTACATTTAACAATGGTAAAAATTGTTATACGGAATGTTTTCATCTGGGTGGTCTTTCCTGTTCAAATGGGAAGATGAAATGCCTTGCTGTGATGAATTTCCTGGTGTTGATCTCTCTCTCTCTCCCTCCCCTCCCTCCCTCCCCTCCCCTCTCTCTGTGTGCATAGAGCACAAAAGACAATATTATATCACTAAGAAGGCAGGTATGGTATCATGTTAGAACTTGCAATGAATCTGTTCCATGGGTTAATGTGGATAGGAACAATTTCAATTTTTTGGATTCTGCCTCTTGACTTGATAAAATTTTTACTGTTAATATGGTCATTTGTACTTTTTACAGCAAAAAGACTTCTCTGTGACACAGACTTTCCGAGATTATTTTTCAGATAACAGCCTTGAGCTATATCTTTAGACTGAACAATCAGTTCAAAAGTACATGATTTAATCAAAAGTCAGTGAAGCAAAATAAGGATGTACTCGTTGCTGAGTAAAGAACTATGCACCCATTCTTGAGTCAGCAGAATACTTACTAGTGTGAAATTTGTGCTGTGTGGTAGTGTGCTTTCTTTGCCAGTTTCTATTCTGCTTCTATTGTTTCTGTTGCAAGTTACTGTCAAATGGTACTATTCTGGTAACACACAAGACAAGTAAAATTGATCAGTGCTTGTTTTTCCCTGAAAAGGAACTCAGCAAAATGAAAATAATCAATCATAGTGTTGTAGTTGAAAGGGGACTCAGTTTAGCATATACCATGGTGTTGCAGTGGTTACCGTGTTTCCCCGAAAATAAGACCCTGTCTTATATTTTTTGGACCCTGAAATAAACGCATGGCCTTATTGCCATGCGCTCAAAAGCCCAATTGGGCTTATTATCAGGGGATGTCTTATTTTGGGGAAAACAGGGTAGAATGCAGCATTGCAGGCTAATTTTGCTGATTGCTGGCTGTCAGCAGTTTGGCAGTTCGAATCTCATGGGATCAAGGTTTACTCAGTCTTCCATCCTTCCAAGGTCAGTGAAATGAGAACCCAGATTGTTGGGGGCAATATGCTGACTCTGTAAACTGCTTAGAGAGAGTTGTAAAGCACTCTGAAGTGGTATATAAGTCTAAGTGCTATTGCTATTACTCAGTGATGAAAGCTAATATGATTGAAATGTAATTGAATATAATAAGTAGCTCAGGTTGATTGTTGGGCTGTTGGGCTGAGCTTCAAATTGCCAAGCTTGGAGTTCAGACCAACAGCCCAGCTAATAAGATCTTTGACTGGTTTACCTTGGTGGTGTCAAACTCAAGGCCCCGGGCTCAGATCTGGCCCATGGGCTGCTTAGATCTGGTCCATGGTGCCACCCTAGAAACAGCAAAGGACAGGCCCGTGAAGCCTCTTCCAGCAAAAATGAAGCTTGGAAAGGCCATGTGCGGCTCTCCTGAACTCCATTTTCACTAGCAGAGGGTTGTAGGAGACCGTCACAGCCAAAAACTGTGGGAGCCAATTTTCACTGGCAGGTGCCCCCGACACAAGTGATGTTGAGCTGGCCACATCCACCCTGGCCACACACACACACTCTGAGGTCAAACACAACCTTGAGGCAGCCCTCAGTGAAATCAAGTTTGACACCCCTGCTTTAGAAGGTCAGGTACATTTGACAGTTAGTCTTTATTTCATTCTACACTGTATTAATTTGGATTCAAGACCTGATATCAAGATCCATGCAACATTGGCAGAAAGCAAGCTTATTCCACAAGCCTTTATTTCTGAAATGATCAGAGGTATTAGAGGAAGAGATTTCATCTTCTTTTACTTGACAGAACAAATGAAGGAAATGAGTACAAATTTCCTTGAGCCATTGGAGAAACTCAGTGGCTCAAGAACTCAAGAGACAATGTCTGGGCATGTACAAAATGTCTGCAAAAGATTACAGAGGAACCCTAGTGAACTACAGTACAAGCCAAAACTGAGGATTAAGCAATGGATGGATGAGCAGCATAATTTAGTCAATATGAATTAGGTGCTGGGAAACTTCCCAGGACTACTGACAGCTTAGGAGAATGATGTCACTGCTGTAAATAGAAGGGAATGAAGCTGCCACCAAGAAAAGCTTGCTTACAGTGAAGCAAGCTTCTCCCCAGGCATTTCTTTAGTCATCTGATTGAAGTTCAATGTTCAATGCCTAAGACTATTCAGACCCCTGGCATGCAAGGCCGGTCTACCTTCTTCCTGAGGCAGAACAAATAATGTCTGCTTCAGACAGTGAATTGAGAAGGGCAGAAGAACCAAGCAATCCCCTTTCTACTGTCCATGCGTCCTATCCTTCAGGAAGTCTGTAGAGATTCTCAGTCATCCAGGTCATGGTTGTCCCAAAGGTGCTTTTTTCAGGAGGCAACTGGACTTTCTTATTTTTTCCTTTTGAAGACGTTTTGCTGCTCATCCAAGGAGCTTCTTCAGCTCTGACAGGATAGTGGGGAATGGAAGGATTTATATTCCTTACAGACAGATGGTCATTTGCATGCAAAAACCCTTTTAAAGGGTTTTTGAAGCACTTGGAGGTTTAACTGTGTCCTCAGGGTCACCAGGGTAACGTTCCTGGTTCCTGTAGTCTGCAATTTTTCCTCTGGAAATCCATTTGGGATTTATGTATGTATGTATTGTATTTTTCAGAGTATAAGACGTACTTTTTTACCCCCTAAAAGTGGGTGGAAATTTCAGTGCGTCTTATACAGTGAATATTGTGGCGGGGGGAGGGGAGTTGGTGCCGTGCCAATCAGCTGCTCTAGAATGGGCTGTGGCGGTGGTAAATGGGCTGTGGTTGCAGCAAACGGGTTGTGCTGAACAGGCCGCAACAGTGGCAAATGGGCAGCACCGCTGCCGAATGGGCCATGGTGAACGGGCCACGGTGACAGTGAATTGACAGCCATAGTGGCAGCGAAAGGGCCACAGTGGCGATGAATGGGTGGCAGTGAATGGGTGGCAATGAATGGGCAGTGGCGGTGAATGGGCAGCGGCAAAAGAGCTGCAGCAAATGGGCTAGATGAATACCGGATGGATGCTGGGAGGCAGAGGCAGATTTTTTTTCTTGTTTTCCTCCCCAAAAAAGGTAGGTGCGTCTTATAGTCCTGAGCATCTTATACTCTGAAAAATACGGTATATGTATAGGTTCTCCTGCTTGAGCAGAGGGCTGGACTAGAAGACCTCCAAGTTCCCTTCCAGGTCTATTCTACTTCAACTTCAAGAAGCAATCAATGATAGGCAAGCCTGGCAAAATTATATCCTGAAGAAGAAGTGACTGAATGAGTAAACAGCTGAACTTTTAGCTCAGGCAGACTAACATTTTGCTTTCCTGCTTGTTTGCCTTTCACTTCTTACAAGCCAAAAAGATCATCTGACTTGGGGGTTATGAGGAAAATAAGAGTTCTTGCATTGAGGGCTCCTTGGGTGAACATGAAACGCCTCCCAACGGAAGCTAAAACAAAGATAACTTTTTGCTATGCATAAGCTAAAGCAAATAGCATAAGGAAATACAAGGTCCTCATTGTAAAAATTGTAAAGTAAATGCAGTGTTGTCAAGTTTCCCAATAGCTACATCCAGAGTTCTATCTCTATATTAGAAGCTTTTCCCCTCTCATGATTTAATACAAGGACACATGATTTATAATAGGTTGTTTTTGAGCACAAGAGATATGGGCAATGACCCCTGAATTCAGCTCCAGAACTGAAAAGTGAAGCAAATGAAAACCCAAACAAAGGAAATAATTTAGTGCTTCTGAGCTGTCTTTTAGTAGTAGAAGTTGGGAAGCCTGTTATATAGCAAAACAAAACAACAACCCTTGCCTTAGGGGTACTTTCCATTCTATGTAAAGTTCATGTGTTCCAGAAAAAGCTTTCAAATAATGGGTTTCTCTTAGGAGTACATCGCTGTTATGTAACAAAGCCTCTCAGAATACAGCTTCTGGAAGGAAATGTTTTGTTGTTCTTTGTCCCTATTAGAGGGTGAATTTTCTCAAGTCAGACTTCTTCCAGACCTATCAGGGTTATGCTGGGGTTGAACTCCAAAGGAATGAGTAGTTCCAGGACATAGAACTAAATTTTGTTTAAATTGTGTTAAATGAACATTATAGTTAAATTAAAAAATAGTGAATTATTCCTCATGTTGTATTCTGGGGTGGTACCAATATTTATTAGCATATTGGTTCTCACAGAAATGCTTGTTTTACTAATTACATCACAATCCACAAAGCAAACAAACCCTTGCATAACCCTATAACTAATGCTACAACCTCTGATAATATCTCAGGCAGGCAATTTTTACTTTTTGTGACAGTTAAAATTTAATGAAAATTTTTTGATGGGCTTGAGAGTTTGACCCCAAAGTCAACAAGACATAAAGTCCTAGAGAAATAGATTGTGCACCAGAGTATATAATATAATATATAATAATCGAGTATCTAATATACTTCTGCCAACCTAACAGTTCGAAAGCACGTAAAAAATGCAAGTAGAAAAATAGGGATCACCTTTGGTAGGAAGGTAACAGCATTCCGTATGCCTTTGGCATTTAGTCATGCCGGCCACATGGAGATGTCTTCAGACAGCGCTGGCTCTTTGGCTTTGAAGTGGAGATGAGCACCGCCCCCTAGAGTCAGAAACGACTAGCACATATGTGCGAGGGGAACCTTTACCTTTATCTAATATAACATAATCAAAGGAGAAAGCTATCAGTGTGAAACATCAGTGATCACAATCATCATGATCATTTTAGCCATTGTCTATCCACTACAGGATGAAGGCCTCTTCCCCATGTTTCCAACCTACACAGTCCTGAGCTTTCTTTTGCCAATTGGGCCTGCAATACTTGCTGATGTTGTTGATCCATGTTGTTTTAGGTCTCTTTCATGGACACTTTTTATCAAGTGGGGTCTATTCTATGACTGCCTTGGTCCACCTGCCATCAGTTCTTCTTGCTATTGTGACCAGCCCATTTCCATTTCAATTATTTACCTCTCTTGATGATACCATATACTTTCGTTTGTTCTCTAATCTGTATGCAGGTCTTTCTATCTTATCTTGTAATGCCGAGCATGTATCTTTCCATGGCTCTTTGTGCCACTCATAGGTTTTGTATCAATTGTAAGATTAGGTACATATCAATTTCGCAACAATTTTTGTTTTTCCATTGTGAGAGGATTTACAGAAATAAGGAAGGTCAGAGAAGTCTCTACCCAGTGTGCATCAGCTCAATACATTCTAAAACACATTGTATAATTATAATTAAAAAACCCTCATGTGATCCCCAAATACCAAACACCAGTAAAAGCTGCTAGACATCTTTGCCTGCCTGTAAGGAGGTGATTATTGCTATGAGTGCAATTTAATCATCTAAATAATACCAATACCAATGCAGAGATGTCTCTACTATTCTCTTGGCAAGATTTTGGATGTGGTTTGCAGAGAAGGAGCAGAGCAAACTGCCTTCAAAGCTCCCTGCTGCATCTCTGCATGTCAACGTCTTGATTATAACTCTTTCTGACTGGGATGTGTGGTCAGATCAGCAACTAACAGAATGAAAGGGGAGGAGCACATTCCTCTGAAGAATTTCCAAGGAAGCCTTCTTAAATGTTATTACTCACAAGGGTATGGAGTCTTGGCTATCCCACGATTAGGAAACGGTGGTTTAGAATGCCAAATCTTTATTGTTGCAAAGAGTCAACTGCCTTTTACAGTTTATTCCTAGTATTATTTATATTTGCTGTGTGTTATCAGTCACAACACTTGTGGCTCTGAACTCTAACCAGAGCAAATCCTCATTCTCAAGTCCTCCCTCTATAAACTGCTTTCTCGAAATGCAAAGAGGAGGCAATTAACCTCCCAAGTATCAGAAATGAACCAGATGTCCCAAGTCGAATAGTACATTTTGAATTGCCCAGGAGTATCCTTGTGATTTGCAGTATTCTATCTGCTTATATAGGAATCTTGGCAAGGGAAGTATGATAGACATTAACAGCATAGGCTATAGAATTTCCACTTGCAGGATTCTACTTGCGGAATTAGGAAAAGGGAAGATTTAATTTTTCAAGGAAATTACATTCAGTTGTGTTTTGTTTTTATTTTGTTTTTTAAAATCAGTTGCTTTTTGATGATAAAAACAGTTGTCTGGAATATTCCTTCTGTTCGCAGAAGGAAATTTATATTACATTGATAAATTGAATTTTAAAGCGGGGTTGGACAGCTACAGTAAGCCATGGTTTAAAAAAAATGGTATACAGTATATTCACAACTAAGGACCCATCTGGGAAGTTTAAAAAAATGTTAAGAAAACAATTTTCATGTATCCATGAAGATTCCAGATGCTGAGTTAGAGTCCAAAGGGACTTTTTGTTTGATTGATGAGTTCCAAATAAAAGACTTTACTGGTATTTCATTTATTTCATTTATTAGATTTTTATACCGCCCTTCTCCCGAAGGACTCAGGGCGGTTCACAGCCAAAATAAAACAATAAAAAGTGCACAATAAAACAATAATTAAAAAACTTATTAGATATAAGGCCAAATTAAAATCCATTTAAAACCATAAAATCCCATAAAATTTAAATCCAAATATTAAAAACTACTAAAAATTTCTATGCCAGTCCTGCGCGAATAAATAGGTATGTCTTCAACTTGCAGCGGAAGGTCCGAAGGTCAGGCAGTTGACGGAGTCCTGGGGAAAGTTCATTCCAGAGGGTGGGCGCCCCCACAGAGAAGGCCCTTCCCCTGGGGGCCGCCAGCCGACATTGCTTGGCGGACGGCACCCTGAGGAGTCCCTCTCTGTGAGAGCGTACGGGTCGGTGGGAGGCAATCGGTAGCAGTAGGCGGTCCCGTAAGTAACCCGGTATTGAGTTGTATCTATTACGTTGCATGCAGTGCATTTTCTAAATGTATATAAACAGCTATGATTAATGGCTGCCAGCAAATCTTTACTAAAATTATAACAGAATAACAGAGCTGTAAGGGACCTTGTAGGTCATCTAGTCCAATCCCCCCAGCCCTACACCAATTCTGACAAATGGCAGACCAGTCTTTTCTTGAAAGCTTCCAGTGATGAAGCTCCCACAACTTCTGAAGGCAAACTGTTCTGTTTTACTAGTGAAAAGTACAAAAGTAGAAGACAAAAATTCAACCAAATCACATTTGACTATATTAATCTTAAGATAATTGAGCAATTCCTCACCTATTCTGAAGAAGTGAGGGGATACTGCTGGAAAGAAGCCATGCTAATAAATACTCTTGAGAGACTGCTTGATCACCAGGTTAGGTTATTGAGTGATAGCCAAAGCATAAAAAATGCAGTGTACTCAAGGAAGGAGTGACCTTGGTGAGTAGGATTTACATTCTCTAGCTTCTTTGAGGAATATAATATTGACTTCTCAAGTAAAGCACTAATTTATACCCAGACAAGGAAAAATGGCCCCAAGGAAAGTTTAAAAGTTAGCAGCTTTTATTTTATTTGCACAGCCTGTTTTAAAATTAAAACTAAATTGAGAATTAAGTGAAACCTTCTAGTACTCATTAAGAGCTTCTGCCAACTATTTAATTCACATAGCAACAATAATGTCATAAGAATTAGTATAGCGTATTTACAATCAATGGTTTGTGTGGGTGCACTAGTGCTAATATAGTTTTTATAGAGACCTCCCTTGGCACTTACACATTTTTCTTATCCCATCTTTTTTACTATTAATTGGAAGCCAACCTGTCCATAGGATCCCATATGCATTCATGGTAAATAAAAATGGTGGGTAATTGCATTCTGATGTGGGATTTTGTTTTGCTTTTTTTTGGTAGGGTAACTGGATCTGGGCTACAGAAACCTATACAAACAGTAGATTTATGCACTCCTTTGCAAATCTGGTAGCCCTTTGCTGAATTTGGAATAAGCCTTTCTTTTCTAAGCATCTGCAGGGAAAAAAAACTCAATACAACAGGAAAGCATCCAGGGGGCCTAACCTGGTGGTAAAGAAAGATCTCATGCTTTGACTTCTAGCAGTGTCTTTTTTTGTACTGGACGTGCTTGTGATGGCTGGCTATCAGCTTGGCTGACTTCCAGAAAGGGTTGGACCAGTGCCTGGAAGTCATGGGGAGCAATGGCTGTTAGCCTTGATGGCAATCTGTCTTCTTCAACAGGCTATCTGTTGGGAGTCTAATGGGCTTCCTTTTGCAGTTGGATGGCCACTAATGAGAAAAGATTGTTGGACTAGATGAGCCAAGGTCTGATCCAGTGAAATACTGCTTTTATATTGTTATATTGTTCATGTCTGCCAGTGCAACCATTTTGTGAGTGAGCCCACAGCAGCATGGTGTTCAAAATGTAAAACATGCCTTTAAAAGTTGTCTACTCCTATATTAAGAGCCACTGGGATGCAGTGATTAAGGCTAGAAACTGGGAGGCTGAGAGTTATAGTCTCACTTTAGGCATGAAGCCAGCTGGGTAACATTGGAGCAGTCACTCCCAGTCCTAGGCAAGGCCAAACCACTTCCAAAATCTTGGCTAAAAAACAAACAAAGTTGTATGGACTTGCCCAGGTATTCTCCAGGAATCGATTGGAGTGTGAACTACAAACATTCTTGTGCATTTATCTACAATGGAAACCAATAATATGCTTCCGTAGAGAAATGTATTATACATGTCTACAAACACACTGCTTTGGCTTTTAATGTCTTCTCAGTATTTAAGAATATTGATTATTTTCAGATATAAAGAGAAATAGAAACAAAATGAGATATTTTGTTCTCATTGTTCTGAGTCCTTCAGGAGAAGGGCGGTATACAAATTAAAACATCATTATTATTATTATTATTATTATTATTATTATTATTATTATTATTATTATTATTATTATTATTATTATTATTATTATTATTATTATTATTATATATGTTAGATATCTCCGACCTATCCACCCCTTGATTGGTTGGAGCGGTCCCAAAAGATTCTTTTAGGATAATTTAGCAAAATGGCTGGATTTTCTAGAGGATAATATTCCCCAGGAAAACACTCTTCATCCTTTTCTATGTAAAGCAAGGTGTTTTTCATTTTATTTTACTCTTTTTTTACTCCCCAAAATATAATTTCTTGTTCTGGTTTTGATTTGCAAAATGACTGAAGGCAGCATTTTGGTGAAATTGTGGGAGCCAGGCTGGGTTTTTTCTTTAATGATGCAGCTGTCTGATCTCAACTTTTCCCACCAAACTGGATATAGTATAACTCCCTCCCCATCTCACCCCACCCCCTGCTTTTCCCAATCCACTCCCTTTCTGGGAATATTGAGGTTGAGTCTGATTTCAATTTGTTACCTTGTTTTCAAAGAATACAATTTAAAAAGACAAAGTAATTGGCAAAAGACTTCTTTCCTCCCCTCTTTCTATATCCTGTTGTGGTAGGGATTGCTGGAAAGGAAATGTTGAAGATCTTATGAAGTTGTAGGTGGAAATTCACCCATACAGAGCACTGCTGAAGGCAGAGGAAAAAAAGATAAAGCTAGGTTGAAAGTTTTATAAAATGTACTTCAAACTAGACTTCTCTAGGCTTCTGTTATGCTATATCTTAATGGGCCTTGAGATCAGGTTAAAAATACTTGGTATACTTGAGTATGAGCATTTGGGGTGGAGGGAACAAGTTGTTACATTGACAGTGATTTTGTCAGAGACAGTTGAACTCACAATTCCCCCAGGTTCAATTAGTACCACCAAGGATCAAAAATGATTGGGAGTTACAAACCTGCAACTTCAGAAAGGATCACAAGTTCTTCCCATTTCTTTTTAGGAGAAGGGGTACAGGATCCAATCAAGTTGGTCACTGGGACCAGAAGTTTGGTCTTCCAAGTTTTTGGACTCATGCTGGAGTACCACCAGAAGTTCCCTGAGAGAGAGAGAGAAAGACATTCCTTGAGGATGGACTCCAACATGAGTCCAAAAGCTCAGAAGACTAAATTTCTGGTCCCGGTGACTGACCCAGATTGGATCCTGCAACATTATCCTAGGACACATACATTCACCTTCATTCATGAGAAGGGGTACATTTTAAGTGGCCATGGCCACTTCTTTGAAGCAATTGAGAGAGTGACACAAACACAGGGAATAAAGACTAGAGAAGGAAAATGTAGATATATCTTTGTTGCTTCTTTTTGTCCTGCCCTTAATTTCCTGGTGCCCCTGCTTTTTGAGCTGGATGTCTTTATTAGGATGTCTTTATTCCTGTTTTAGGAAATTACCGTCCAGTCTCCAACCTTCGTTTTACGGTGAAGGTTGTAGAGAATGCGGTGGCACGTCAATTACCCCAGTACCTGGATGAAACCGTCTATCTAGACCCGTTCCAGTCCGGCTTCTGGCCCGGATACAGTACGGAGACAGCTTTGGTCGCGTTGGTGGATGATCTCTGGAGGGCCAGGGATAAAGGTTATTCCTCTGCCCTGGTCCTATTAGATCTTTCAGCGGCTTTCGATACCATCGACCATGGTATCCTGCTGCGCCGGTTGGAGGGTTTGGGAGTGGGAGGCACCATTTATCAGTGGTTCTCCTCCTACCTCTCTGACCGGACGCAGACGGGGTTGACAGGGGTGCAGAAATCGACCCCGAGGTGCTTCATGTGTGGGGTGCTGCAGGGATCGATTTTCTCGCCTCTCCTGTTCAACATCTATATGAAGCCGCTGGGCGAGATCATCAGTGGTTTTGGGGTGAGATACTAACTGTACGCTGATGATACGCAGCTATACTTTTCCATCCCAGGCCACCCCAATGAAGCTATCGAAGTACTGTCCCGGTGTCTGGAAGCCGTACGGGTCTGGATGGGGAGGAACAGGCTCAAGCTTAATCCCTCCAAGATGGAGTGGCTGTAGATGCCGGCACCCCGGTACAAGTCAGCTGCAGCCGCGGCTGACTGTTGGGGGCGAGTCATTGGCCCCGATGGAAAGGGTGCACAACTTGGGCATTCTCCTGGATGGGCGGTTGTCTTTCGAAGACCATTTGACGACCGTCTCCAGGAGAGCTTTTTATCAGGTTCACCTGATTCGCCAGTTGCACCCCTTCCTGAACCGGGATGCCCTATGCACGGTCACTCATGCTCTCGTGACCTCTCGCTTGGACTATTGCAATGCTCTCTACATGGGGCTCCCCTTGAAGAGCACCCGGAGACTCCAGTTAGTCCAGAATGCAGCTGTGCGGGTGATAGAGGGAGAGGTTCGGAGCTCCCATGTAACACCCATCCTGCGCAGACTGCACTGGCTGCCTGTTGTCTTCCGGGTGCGCTTCAAGGTATTGGTGACTACCTTCAAAGTGCTCCATGGCTTAGGACCAGGATATTTACGGGACCGTCTACTGCCATCTTCTATCTCCCAGCGACCGGTGCGTTCTCACAGAGAGGGACTCCTTAGGCTGCCGTCAGCCAAGCAATGTCGACTGGCGGCCCCAGGGGGAGGGCCTTCTCTGTGGGGGCTCCTACCCTTTGGAACGATCTTCCCCCTGGACTTCATCAGCTATCCGACCTTCGGACCTTTCGCTGCGAACTTAAAACCTATTTATTCCGTCTAGCTGGACTGGCTTGATTTTAAAATTTTAATTTGCTTTTATGGGTTTTAAATTTTTGTAAATTTTATAGGGTGTTATTGTATTTTAAATTTTGGCCAATTGAATAAGTTTTTTAAGGGGTTGTTCTTAGTATTGTATGTGTTGTTCTTTTTGTATTTTATTTTGGCTGTGCACCGCCCTGAGTCCTTTGGGAGAAGGG